>NW_027175163.1:1382500-1395000 GCF_028021215.1 Eschrichtius robustus
AGACACTAGGAGAAGATAAGGAACACACCCATTATCAAGAAATCACATTAGGATTCTCTTTTTAACCTGTTCCTTAAAACACTAGTGCTTAGGAAATGTATTGGAGGCAGAAGCAGTCAAGGGTAGCTTAGGGTTAGGGTTAGGGTTAGGGTTAGGTTTAGGGTACGGCTTAGGGTACGGGTTCGGGTCCGGGTTCGTGTACGGCGTAGGGTATGGGTTAGGGTTAGGGTTAGGGTTAGTTTGAAGGTTAGGGCTCGTTTTAGGGTACGGGTTAGGATTAGGGTTCGTGTTAGGGTTAGGGTAGGGGTTAGGGTTAGGGAACGCGTTAGGGTTAGGGTAGTTATTAAACCTATCCCACTATCTAGATACCCCTTAGCACGTCAAGGAATATTATTTGGGGGTCCAGCCATGGAGAATAGTTTAGACACTAGGAGAAGATAAGGAACACACCCATTATCAAGAAATCACATTAGGATTCTCTTTTTAACCTGTTCCTTAAAACACTAGTGCTTAGGAAATGTATTGGAGGCAGAAGCAGTCAAGGGTAGCTTAGGGTTAGGGTTAGGGTTAGCATACGGCTTAGGGTACGGGTTACGGTACGGGTTCGGGTACGGGTTTGGGTATGGCGTAGGATATGGGTTAGGGTTAGGGTTAGGGTTAGTTTGAGGGTAAGGGCTCGGTTTAGGGTACGGGTTAGGGTTAGGGTACGTGTTAGGGTTAGGGTAGGGTTTAGGGTTAGGGTACGCGTTAGGGTTAGGGTAGTTATTAAACCTATCCCACTCTCTAGATACCCCTTAGCACGTCAAGGAATATTATTTGGGTGTCCAGCCATGGAGAAAAGTTTAGACACTAGGAGAAGATAAGGAACACACCCATTATCAAGAAATCACATTAGGATTCTCTTTTTAACCTGTTCCTTAAAACACTAGTGCTTAGGAAATCTATTGGAGGCAGAAGCAGTCAAGAGTAGCTTAGGGTTAGGGTTAGGGTTAGGGTACGGCTTAGGGTACGGGTTCGCGTACGGGTTCAGGTACGGGTTCGGGTACGGCGTAGGGTATGGGTTAGGGTTAGGGTTAGGGTTAGTTTGAAGGTTAGGGCTCGGTTTAGGGTACGGGTTAGGATTAGGGTTCGTGTTAGGGTTAGGGTAGGGGTTAGGGTTAGGGTACGCGTTAGGGTTAGGGTAGTTATTAAACCTATCCCACTCCCTAGATACCCCTTAGCACGTCAAGGAATATTTTTTGGGGGTTCAGCCATGGAGAAGAGTTTAGACAGTAGGAGAAGATAAGGAACACACCCATTATCAAGAAATCACATTAGGATTCTCTTTTTAACCTGTTCCTTAAAACACTAGTGCTTAGGAAATCTATTGGAGGCAGAAGCAGTCAAGGGTAGCTTAGGGTTAGGGTTAGGGTTAGGGTTAGGGTTAGGGTACGGCTTAGGGTACGGGTTTGGGTACGGGTTCGTGTACGGCGTAGGGTATGTGTTAGGGTTAGGGTTAGTGTTAATTTGAAGGTTAGGGCTCGGTTTAGGGTACGGGTTAGGATTAGGGTTCGTGTTAGGGTTAGGGTAGGGGTTAGGGTTAGGGTACGCGTTAGGGTTAGGGTAGTTATTAAACCTATCCCACTCTCTAGATACCCCTTAGCACGTCAAGGAATATTATTTGGGGGTCCAGGCATGGAGAAGAGTTTAGACACTAGGAGAAGATAAGGAACACACCCATTATCAAGAAATCACATTAGGATTCTCTTTTTAACCTGTTCCTTAAAACACTAGTGCTTAGGAAATCTATTGGAGGCAGAAGCAGACAAGGGTAGCTTAGGGTTAGGTTTAGGGTTAGGGCTAGGGTTAGGACACGGCTTAGGGTACGGGTTCGGGTACGGGTTCGTGTACGGCGTAGGGTATGGGTTTGGGTTAGGGTTAGGGTTAGTTTGAACGTTAGGGCTCGGTTTAGGGTACGGGTTAGGATTAGGGTTCGTGTTAGGGTTAGGGTAGTGGTTAGGGTTAGGGTACGCGTTAGGGTTAGGGTAGTTATTAAACCTATCCCACTCTCTAGATACCCCTTAGCACGTCAAGGAATATTATTTGGGGGTCCAGCCATGGAGAAGAGTTTAGACACTATGAGAAGATAAGGAACACACCCATTATCCTGAAATCACATTAGGATTCTCTTTTTAACCTGTTCCTTAATACACTAGTGCTTAGGAAATCTATTGGAGGCAGAAGCAGTCAAGGGTAGCTTAGAGTTAGGGTTACGGTTAGGGTTAGGGTTAGGGTATGGCTTAGGGTACGGGTACGGGTACGGGTTCGGGTACGGCGTAGGGTATGGGTTAGGGTTAGGGTTAGGGTTAGTTTGAGGGTTAGGGCTCGGTTTAGGGTACGGGTTAGGATTAAGGTACGTGTTAGTGTTAGGGTAGGGGTTAGGGTTAGGGTACGCGTTAGGGTTAGGGTAGTTATTAAACCTATCCCACTCTCTAGATACCCCTTAGCACGTCAAGGAATATTATTTGGGGGTCCAGCCATGGAGAAGAGTTTAGACACTAGGAGAAGGTAAGGAACACACCCATTATCAAGAAATCACATTAGGATTCTCTTTTTAACCTGTTCCTTAAAACACTAGTGCTTAGGAAATCTATTGGAGGCAGAAGCAGTCAAGGGTAGCTTAGGGTTAGGGTTAGGGTTAGGGTACGGCTTAGGGTACGGGTTCGGGTACGGGTTCAGTTACGGGTTCGTGTACGGCGTAGGGTATGGGTTAGGGTTAGGGTTAGGGTTAGTTTGAAGGTTAGGGCTCGGTTTAGGGTACGGGTTAGGATTAGGGTTCGTGTTAGGGTTAGGGTAGGGGTTAGGGTTAGGGTACGCGTTAGGGTTAGGGTAGTTATTAAACCTATCCCACTCCCTAGATACCCCTTAGCACGTCAAGGAATATTATTTGGGGGTCCAGCCATGGAGAAGAGTTTAGACAGTAGGAGAATATAAGGAACACACCCATTATCAAGAAATCACATTAGGATACTCTTTTTAACCTGTTCCTTAAAACACTAGTGCTTAGGAAATCTATTGGAGGCAGAAGCAGTCAAGGGTAGCTTAGGGTTAGGGTTAGGGTTAGGATTAGGGTTAGGGTACGGCTTAGGGTACGGGTTCGGGTACGGGTTCGTGTACGTCGTAGGGTATGGGTTAGGGTTAGGGTTAGGGTTAGTTTGAAGGTTAGGGCTCGGTTTAGGGTACGGGTTAGGATTAGGGTTCTTGTTAGGGTTAGGGTAGGGGTTAGGGTTAGGGTACGCGTTAGGGTTAGGGTAGTTATTAAACCTATCCCACTCTCTACATACCCCTTAGCACGTCAAGGAATATTATTTGGGGGTCCAGCCATGGAGAAGAGTTTAGACACTATGAGAAGATAAGGAACACACCCATTATCAAGAAATCACATTAGGATTCTCTTTTTAACCTGTTCCTTAAAACACTAGTGCTTAGGAAATCTATTGGAGGCAGAAGCAGTCAAGGGTAGCTTAGGGTTAGGGTTAGGGTTAGGGCTAGGGTTAGGACACGGCTTAGGGTACGGGTTCGGGTACGGGTTCGTGTACGGCGTAGGGTATGGGTTTGGGTTAGGGTTAGGGTTCGTTTGAAGGTTAGGGCTCGGTTTAGGGTACGGGTTAGGATTAGGGTTCGTGTTAGGGTTAGGGTAGGGGTTAGGGTTAGGGTACGCATTAGGGTTAGGGTAGTTATTAAACCTATCCCACTCTCTAGATACCCCTTAGCACGTCAAGGAATATTATTTGGGGGTCCAGCCATGGAGAAGAGTTTAGACACTAGGAGAAGATAAGGAACACACCCATTATCAAGAAATCACATTAGGATTCTCTTTTTAACCTGTTCCTTAAAACACTAGTGCTTAGGAAATCTATTGGAGGCAGAAGCAGTCAAGGGTAGCTTAGGGTTAGGGTTAGGGTTAGGTTTAGGGTTAGGGTTATGGTTAGGGTTAGGTACGGCTTAGTGTACGGGTTCGGGTACGGGTTCGGGTATGGCGTAGGGTATGGGTTAGGGTTAGGTTTAGGGTTAGTTTGAGGGTTAGGGCTCGGTTTAGGTTACGGGTTAGGATTAGGGTACGTGTTAGGGTTAGGGTAGAGGTTAGGGTTAGGGTACGCGTTAGGGTTAGGGTAGTTATTAAACCTATCCCACTCTCTAGATAACTCTTAGCACGTCAAGGAATATTATTTGGGGGTCCAGCCATGGAGAAGAGTTTAGACACTAGGAGAAGATAAGGAACACACCCATTATCAAGAAATCACATTAGGATTCTCTTTTTAACCTGTTCCTTAAAACACTAGTGCTTAGGAAATCTATTGGAGGCAGAAGCAGTCAAGGGTAGCTTAGGGTTAGGGTTAGGGTTAGGGTTAGGGTTAGCTTTAGGGTACGGCTTAGGGTACGGGTTCGGGTACGGGTTCGGGTACGGCGTAGGGTATGGGTTAGGGTTAGGGTTAGGGTTAGTTTGAGGGTTAGGGCTCGGATTAGGGTACGGGTTAGGATTAGGGTACGTGTTAGGGTTAGGTTACGCGTTAGGGTTAGGGTAGTTATTAAACCTATCCCACTCTCTAGATACCCCTTAGCACGTCAAGGAATATTATTTGGGTGTCCAGCCATGGAGAAGAGTTTAGACACTAGGAGAAGATAAGGAACACACCCATTATCAAGAAATCACATTAGGATTCTCTTTTTAACCTGTTCCTTAAAACACTAGTGCTTAGGAAATCTATTGGAGGCAGAAGCAGTCAAGGGTAGCTTAGGGTTAGGGTTAGGGTTAGGGTTAGGGTTAGCTTTAGGGTACGGCTTAGGGTACGGGTTCGGGTACGGGTTCGGGTACGGCGTAGGGTATGGGTTAGGGTTAGGGTTAGGGTTAGTTTGAGGGTTAGGGCTCGGATTAGGGTACGGGTTAGGATTAGGGTACGTGTTAGGGTTAGGTTACGCGTTAGGGTTAGGGTAGTTATTAAACCTATCCCACTCTCTAGATACCCCTTAGCACGTCAAGGAATATTATTTGGGTGTCCAGCCATGGAGAAGAGTTTAGACACTAGGAGAAGATAAGGAACACACCCATTATCAAGAAATCACATTAGGATTCTCTTTTTAACCTGTTCCTTAAAACACTAGTGCTTAGGAAATCTATTGGAGGCAGAAGCAGTCAAGGGTAGCTTAGGGTTAGGGTTAGGTTTAGGGTTAGGGTTAGGGTTAGGGTACGGCTTAGGGTACGGTTTCGGGTACGGGTTCGTGTACGGCGTAGGGTATGGGTTAGGGTTAGGGTTAGTTTGAAGGTTAGGGCTCGGTTTAGGGTACGGGTTAGGATTAGGGTACGTGTTAGGGTTAGGGTAGGGGTTAGGGTTAGGGTACGCGTTAGGGTTAGGGTAGTTATTAAACCTATCCCACTCTCTAGATACCCCTTAGCACGTCAAGGAATATTATTTGGGGGTCCAGCCATGGAGAAGAGTTTAGACACTAGGAGAAGATAAGGAACACACCCATTATCCTGAAATCACATTAGGATTCTGTTTTTAACCTGTTCCTTAAAACACTAGTGCTTAGGAAATCTATTGGAGGCAGAAGCAGTCAAGGGTAGCTTAGGGTTAGGGTTAGGGTTAGGGTACGGCTTAGGGTACGGGTTCGGGTACGGGTTCGGTTACGGGTTCGGGTACGGCGTAGGGTATGGGTTAGGTTTAGGGTTAGGGTTAGTTTGAGGGTTAGGGCTCGGTTTAGGTTACGGGTTAGGATTAGGGTACGTGTTAGGGTTAGGGTAGGGGTTAGGGTTAGGGTAGGCGTTAGGGTTAAGGTAGTTATTAAACCTATCCCACTCTCTAGATACCCCTTAGCACGTCAAGGAATATTATTTGGGGGTCCAGCGATGGAGAAGAGTTTAGACACTAGGAGAAGATAAGGAACACACCCATTATCAAGAAATCACATTAGGATTCTCTTTTTAACCTGTTCCTTAAAACACTAGTGCTTAGGAAATGTATTGGAGGCAGAAGCAGTCAAGGGTAGCTTAGGGTTAGGGTTAGGGTTAGGGTTAGGTTTAGGGTACGGCTTAGGGTACGGGTTCGGGTCCGGGTTCGTGTACGGCGTAGGGTATGGGTTAGGGTTAGGGTTAGGGTTAGTTTGAAGGTTAGGGCTCGTTTTAGGGTACGGGTTAGGATTAGGGTTCGTGTTAGGGTTAGGGTAGGGGTTAGGGTTAGGGAACGCGTTAGGGTTAGGGTAGTTATTAAACCTATCCCACTATCTAGATACCCCTTAGCACGTCAAGGAATATTATTTGGGGGTCCAGCCATGGAGAAGAGTTTAGACACTAGGAGAAGATAAGGAACACACCCATTATCAAGAAATCACATTAGGATTCTCTTTTTAACCTGTTCCTTAAAACACTAGTGCTTAGGAAATGTATTGGAGGCAGAAGCAGTCAAGGGTAGCTTAGGGTTAGGGTTAGGGTTAGCATACGGCTTAGGGTACGGGTTACGGTACGGGTTCGGGTACGGGTTTGGGTATGGCGTAGGATATGGGTTAGGGTTAGGGTTAGGGTTAGTTTGAGGGTAAGGGCTCGGTTTAGGGTACGGGTTAGGGTTAGGGTACGTGTTAGGGTTAGGGTAGGGTTTAGGGTTAGGGTACGCGTTAGGGTTAGGGTAGTTATTAAACCTATCCCACTCTCTAGATACCCCTTAGCACGTCAAGGAATATTATTTGGGTGTCCAGCCATGGAGAAAAGTTTAGACACTAGGAGAAGATAAGGAACACACCCATTATCAAGAAATCACATTAGGATTCTCTTTTTAACCTGTTCCTTAAAACACTAGTGCTTAGGAAATCTATTGGAGGCAGAAGCAGTCAAGAGTAGCTTAGGGTTAGGGTTAGGGTTAGGGTACGGCTTAGGGTACGGGTTCGCGTACGGGTTCAGGTACGGGTTCGGGTACGGCGTAGGGTATGGGTTAGGGTTAGGGTTAGGGTTAGTTTGAAGGTTAGGGCTCGGTTTAGGGTACGGGTTAGGATTAGGGTTCGTGTTAGGGTTAGGGTAGGGGTTAGGGTTAGGGTACGCGTTAGGGTTAGGGTAGTTATTAAACCTATCCCACTCCCTAGATACCCCTTAGCACGTCAAGGAATATTTTTTGGGGGTTCAGCCATGGAGAAGAGTTTAGACAGTAGGAGAAGATAAGGAACACACCCATTATCAAGAAATCACATTAGGATTCTCTTTTTAACCTGTTCCTTAAAACACTAGTGCTTAGGAAATCTATTGGAGGCAGAAGCAGTCAAGGGTAGCTTAGGGTTAGGGTTAGGGTTAGGGTTAGGGTTAGGGTACGGCTTAGGGTACGGGTTTGGGTACGGGTTCGTGTACGGCGTAGGGTATGTGTTAGGGTTAGGGTTAGTGTTAATTTGAAGGTTAGGGCTCGGTTTAGGGTACGGGTTAGGATTAGGGTTCGTGTTAGGGTTAGGGTAGGGGTTAGGGTTAGGGTACGCGTTAGGGTTAGGGTAGTTATTAAACCTATCCCACTCTCTAGATACCCCTTAGCACGTCAAGGAATATTATTTGGGGGTCCAGGCATGGAGAAGAGTTTAGACACTAGGAGAAGATAAGGAACACACCCATTATCAAGAAATCACATTAGGATTCTCTTTTTAACCTGTTCCTTAAAACACTAGTGCTTAGGAAATCTATTGGAGGCAGAAGCAGACAAGGGTAGCTTAGGGTTAGGTTTAGGGTTAGGGCTAGGGTTAGGACACGGCTTAGGGTACGGGTTCGGGTACGGGTTCGTGTACGGCGTAGGGTATGGGTTTGGGTTAGGGTTAGGGTTAGTTTGAACGTTAGGGCTCGGTTTAGGGTACGGGTTAGGATTAGGGTTCGTGTTAGGGTTAGGGTAGGGGTTAGGGTTAGGGTACGCGTTAGGGTTAGGGTAGTTATTAAACCTATCCCACTCTCTAGATACCCCTTAGCACGTCAAGGAATATTATTTGGGGGTCCAGCCATGGAGAAGAGTTTAGACACTATGAGAAGATAAGGAACACACCCATTATCCTGAAATCACATTAGGATTCTCTTTTTAACCTGTTCCTTAATACACTAGTGCTTAGGAAATCTATTGGAGGCAGAAGCAGTCAAGGGTAGCTTAGAGTTAGGGTTACGGTTAGGGTTAGGGTTAGGGTATGGCTTAGGGTACGGGTACGGGTACGGGTTCGGGTACGGCGTAGGGTATGGGTTAGGGTTAGGGTTAGGGTTAGTTTGAGGGTTAGGGCTCGGTTTAGGGTACGGGTTAGGATTAAGGTACGTGTTAGTGTTAGGGTAGGGGTTAGGGTTAGGGTACGCGTTAGGGTTAGGGTAGTTATTAAACCTATCCCACTCTCTAGATACCCCTTAGCACGTCAAGGAATATTATTTGGGGGTCCAGCCATGGAGAAGAGTTTAGACACTAGGAGAAGGTAAGGAACACACCCATTATCAAGAAATCACATTAGGATTCTCTTTTTAACCTGTTCCTTAAAACACTAGTGCTTAGGAAATCTATTGGAGGCAGAAGCAGTCAAGGGTAGCTTAGGGTTAGGGTTAGGGTTAGGGTACGGCTTAGGGTACGGGTTCGGGTACGGGTTCAGTTACGGGTTCGTGTACGGCGTAGGGTATGGGTTAGGGTTAGGGTTAGGGTTAGTTTGAAGGTTAGGGCTCGGTTTAGGGTACGGGTTAGGATTAGGGTTCGTGTTAGGGTTAGGGTAGGGGTTAGGGTTAGGGTACGCGTTAGGGTTAGGGTAGTTATTAAACCTATCCCACTCCCTAGATACCCCTTAGCACGTCAAGGAATATTATTTGGGGGTCCAGCCATGGAGAAGAGTTTAGACACTAGGAGAAGATAAGGAACACACCCATTATCAAGAAATCACATTAGGATTCTCTTTTTAACCTGTTCCTTAAAACACTAGTGCTTAGGAAATCTATTGGAAGCAGAAGCAGTCAAGGGTAGCTTAGGGTTAGGGTTAGGGTTAGGGTTAGGTTTAGGGTACGGCTTAGGGTACGGGTTCGGGTCCGGGTTCGTGTACGGCGTAGGGTATGGGTTAGGGTTAGGGTTAGGGTTAGTTTGAAGGTTAGGGCTCGTTTTAGGGTACGGGTTAGGATTAGGGTTCGTGTTAGGGTTAGGGTAGGGGTTAGGGTTAGGGAACGCGTTAGGGTTAGGGTAGTTATTAAACCTATCCCACTATCTAGATACCCCTTAGCACGTCAAGGAATATTATTTGGGGGTCCAGCCATGGAGAAGAGTTTAGACACTAGGAGAAGATAAGGAACACACCCATTATCAAGAAATCACATTAGGATTCTCTTTTTAACCTGTTCCTTAAAACACTAGTGCTTAGGAAATGTATTGGAGGCAGAAGCAGTCAAGGGTAGCTTAGGGTTAGGGTTAGGGTTAGCATACGGCTTAGGGTACGGGTTACGGTACGGGTTCGGGTACGGGTTTGGGTATGGCGTAGGATATGGGTTAGGGTTAGGGTTAGGGTTAGTTTGAGGGTAAGGGCTCGGTTTAGGGTACGGGTTAGGGTTAGGGTACGTGTTAGGGTTAGGGTAGGGTTTAGGGTTAGGGTACGCGTTAGGGTTAGGGTAGTTATTAAACCTATCCCACTCTCTAGATACCCCTTAGCACGTCAAGGAATATTATTTGGGTGTCCAGCCATGGAGAAAAGTTTAGACACTAGGAGAAGATAAGGAACACACCCATTATCAAGAAATCACATTAGGATTCTCTTTTTAACCTGTTCCTTAAAACACTAGTGCTTAGGAAATCTATTGGAGGCAGAAGCAGTCAAGAGTAGCTTAGGGTTAGGGTTAGGGTTAGGGTACGGCTTAGGGTACGGGTTCGCGTACGGGTTCAGGTACGGGTTCGGGTACGGCGTAGGGTATGGGTTAGGGTTAGGGTTAGGGTTAGTTTGAAGGTTAGGGCTCGGTTTAGGGTACGGGTTAGGATTAGGGTTCGTGTTAGGGTTAGGGTAGGGGTTAGGGTTAGGGTACGCGTTAGGGTTAGGGTAGTTATTAAACCTATCCCACTCCCTAGATACCCCTTAGCACGTCAAGGAATATTTTTTGGGGGTTCAGCCATGGAGAAGAGTTTAGACAGTAGGAGAAGATAAGGAACACACCCATTATCAAGAAATCACATTAGGATTCTCTTTTTAACCTGTTCCTTAAAACACTAGTGCTTAGGAAATCTATTGGAGGCAGAAGCAGTCAAGGGTAGCTTAGGGTTAGGGTTAGGGTTAGGGTTAGGGTTAGGGTACGGCTTAGGGTACGGGTTTGGGTACGGGTTCGTGTACGGCGTAGGGTATGTGTTAGGGTTAGGGTTAGTGTTAATTTGAAGGTTAGGGCTCGGTTTAGGGTACGGGTTAGGATTAGGGTTCGTGTTAGGGTTAGGGTAGGGGTTAGGGTTAGGGTACGCGTTAGGGTTAGGGTAGTTATTAAACCTATCCCACTCTCTAGATACCCCTTAGCACGTCAAGGAATATTATTTGGGGGTCCAGGCATGGAGAAGAGTTTAGACACTAGGAGAAGATAAGGAACACACCCATTATCAAGAAATCACATTAGGATTCTCTTTTTAACCTGTTCCTTAAAACACTAGTGCTTAGGAAATCTATTGGAGGCAGAAGCAGACAAGGGTAGCTTAGGGTTAGGTTTAGGGTTAGGGCTAGGGTTAGGACACGGCTTAGGGTACGGGTTCGGGTACGGGTTCGTGTACGGCGTAGGGTATGGGTTTGGGTTAGGGTTAGGGTTAGTTTGAACGTTAGGGCTCGGTTTAGGGTACGGGTTAGGATTAGGGTTCGTGTTAGGGTTAGGGTAGGGGTTAGGGTTAGGGTACGCGTTAGGGTTAGGGTAGTTATTAAACCTATCCCACTCTCTAGATACCCCTTAGCACGTCAAGGAATATTATTTGGGGGTCCAGCCATGGAGAAGAGTTTAGACACTATGAGAAGATAAGGAACACACCCATTATCCTGAAATCACATTAGGATTCTCTTTTTAACCTGTTCCTTAATACACTAGTGCTTAGGAAATCTATTGGAGGCAGAAGCAGTCAAGGGTAGCTTAGAGTTAGGGTTACGGTTAGGGTTAGGGTTAGGGTATGGCTTAGGGTACGGGTACGGGTACGGGTTCGGGTACGGCGTAGGGTATGGGTTAGGGTTAGGGTTAGGGTTAGTTTGAGGGTTAGGGCTCGGTTTAGGGTACGGGTTAGGATTAAGGTACGTGTTAGTGTTAGGGTAGGGGTTAGGGTTAGGGTACGCGTTAGGGTTAGGGTAGTTATTAAACCTATCCCACTCTCTAGATACCCCTTAGCACGTCAAGGAATATTATTTGGGGGTCCAGCCATGGAGAAGAGTTTAGACACTAGGAGAAGGTAAGGAACACACCCATTATCAAGAAATCACATTAGGATTCTCTTTTTAACCTGTTCCTTAAAACACTAGTGCTTAGGAAATCTATTGGAGGCAGAAGCAGTCAAGGGTAGCTTAGGGTTAGGGTTAGGGTTAGGGTACGGCTTAGGGTACGGGTTCGGGTACGGGTTCAGTTACGGGTTCGTGTACGGCGTAGGGTATGGGTTAGGGTTAGGGTTAGGGTTAGTTTGAAGGTTAGGGCTCGGTTTAGGGTACGGGTTAGGATTAGGGTTCGTGTTAGGGTTAGGGTAGGGGTTAGGGTTAGGGTACGCGTTAGGGTTAGGGTAGTTATTAAACCTATCCCACTCCCTAGATACCCCTTAGCACGTCAAGGAATATTATTTGGGGGTCCAGCCATGGAGAAGAGTTTAGACAGTAGGAGAATATAAGGAACACACCCATTATCAAGAAATCACATTAGGATACTCTTTTTAACCTGTTCCTTAAAACACTAGTGCTTAGGAAATCTATTGGAGGCAGAAGCAGTCAAGGGTAGCTTAGGGTTAGGGTTAGGGTTAGGATTAGGGTTAGGGTACGGCTTAGGGTACGGGTTCGGGTACGGGTTCGTGTACGTCGTAGGGTATGGGTTAGGGTTAGGGTTAGGGTTAGTTTGAAGGTTAGGGCTCGGTTTAGGGTACGGGTTAGGATTAGGGTTCTTGTTAGGGTTAGGGTAGGGGTTAGGGTTAGGGTACGCGTTAGGGTTAGGGTAGTTATTAAACCTATCCCACTCTCTACATACCCCTTAGCACGTCAAGGAATATTATTTGGGGGTCCAGCCATGGAGAAGAGTTTAGACACTATGAGAAGATAAGGAACACACCCATTATCAAGAAATCACATTAGGATTCTCTTTTTAACCTGTTCCTTAAAACACTAGTGCTTAGGAAATCTATTGGAGGCAGAAGCAGTCAAGGGTAGCTTAGGGTTAGGGTTAGGGTTAGGGCTAGGGTTAGGACACGGCTTAGGGTACGGGTTCGGGTACGGGTTCGTGTACGGCGTAGGGTATGGGTTTGGGTTAGGGTTAGGGTTCGTTTGAAGGTTAGGGCTCGGTTTAGGGTACG
>NW_027175163.1:1400000-1402500 GCF_028021215.1 Eschrichtius robustus
GTGTACGGCGTAGGGTATGGGTTAGGGTTAGGGTTAGTTTGAAGGTTAGGGCTCGGTTTAGGGTACGGGTTAGGATTAGGGTACGTGTTAGGGTTAGGGTAGGGGTTAGGGTTAGGGTATGCGTTAGGGTTAGGGTAGTTATTAAACCTATCCCACTCTCTAGATACCCCTTAGCACGTCAAGGAATATTATTTGGGGGTCCAGCCATGGAGAAGAGTTTAGACACTAGGAGAAGATAAGGAACACACCCATTATCAATAAATCACATTAGGATTCTCTTTTTAACCTGTTCCTTAAAACACTAGTCCTTAAGAAATCTATTGGAGGCAGAAGCAGTCAAGGGTAGCTTAGGGTTAGGGTTAGGGTTAGGGTACGGCTTAGGGTACGGGTTCGGGTACGGGTTCTTGTACGGCGTAGCGTATGGGTTAGGGTTAGGGTTAGGGTTAGTTTGAAGGTTAGGGCTCGGTTTAGGGTACGGGTTAGGATTAGGGTTCGTGTTAGGGTTAGGGTAGGGGTTAGGGTTAGGGTACGCGTTAGGGTTAGGGTAGTTATTAAACCTATCCCACTCCCTAGATACCCCTTAGCACGTCAAGGAATATTATTTGGGGGTCCAGCCATGGAGAAGAGTTTAGACAGTAGGAGAAGATAAGGAACACACCCATTATCCTGAATTCACATTAGGATTCTCTTTTTAACCTGTTCCTTAATACACTAGTACTTAGGAAATCTATTGGAGGCAGAAGCAGTCAAGGGTAGCTTAGGGTTAGGGTTAGGGTTAGGTTTAGGGTTAGGGTTATGGTTAGGGTTAGGTACGGCTTAGTGTACGGGTTCGGGTACGGGTTCGGGTATGGCGTAGGGTATGGGTTAGGGTTAGGGTTAGGGTTAGTTTGAGGGTTAGGGCTCGGTTTAGGTTACGGGTTAGGATTAGGGTACGTGTTAGGGTTAGGGTAGAGGTTAGGGTTAGGGTACGCGTTAGGGTTAGGGTAGTTATTAAACCTATCCCACTCTCTAGATAACCCTTAGCACGTCAAGGAATATTATTTGGGGGTCCAGCCATGGAGAAGAGTTTAGACACTAGGAGAAGATAAGGAACACACCCATTATCAAGAAATCACATTAGGATTCTCTTTTTAACCTGTTCCTTAAAACACTAGTGCTTAGGAAATCTATTGGAAGCAGAAGCAGTCAAGGGTAGCTTAGGGTTAGGGTTAGGGTTAGGGTTAGGGTTAGCTTTAGGGTACGGCTTAGGGTACGGGTTCGGGTACGGGTTCGGGTACGGCGTAGGGTATGGGTTAGGGTTAGGGTTAGGGTTAGTTTGAGGGTTAGGGCTCGGTTTAGGGTACGGGTTAGGATTAGGGTACGTGTTAGGGTTAGGGTACGCGTTAGGGTTAGGGTAGTTATTAAACCTATCCCACTCTCTAGATATCCCTTAGCACGTCAAGGAATATTATTTGGGTGTCCAGCCATGGAGAAGAGTTTAGACACTAGGAGAAGATAAGGAACACACCCATTATCAAGAAATCACATTAGGATTCTCTTTTTAACCTGTTCCTTAAAACACTAGTGCTTAGGAAATCTATTGGAGGCAGAAGCAGTCAAGGGTAGCTTAGGGTTAGGGTTAGGTTTAGGGTTAGGGTTAGGGTTAGGGTACGGCTTAGGGTACGGTTTCGGGTACGGGTTCGTGTACGGCGTAGGGTATGGGTTAGGGTTAGGGTTAGTTTGAAGGTTAGGGCTCGGTTTAGGGTACGGTTTAGGATTAGGGTACGTGTTAGGGTTAGGGTAGGGGTTAGGGTTAGGGTACGCGTTAGGGTTAGGGTAGTTATTAAACCTATCCCACTCTCTAGATACCCCTTAGCACGTCAAGGAATATTATTTGGGGGTCCAGCCATGGAGAAGAGTTTAGACACTAGGAGAAGATAAGGAACACACCCATTATCAAGAAATCACATTAGGATTCTCTTTTTAACCTGTTCCTTAAAACACTAGTGCTTAGGAAATCTATTGGAGGCAGAAGCAGTCAAGGGTAGCTTAGGGTTAGGGTTAGGGTTAGGGTACGGCTTAGGGTACGGGTTCGGGTACGGGTTCGGTTACGGGTTCGGGTACGGCGTAGGGTATGGGTTAGGTTTAGGGTTAGGGTTAGTTTGAGGGTTAGGGCTCGGTTTAGGTTACGGGTTAGGATTAGGGTACGTGTTAGGGTTAGGGTAGGGGTTAGGGTTAGGGTACGCGTTAGGGTTAGGGTAGTTATTAAACCTATCCCACTCTCTACATACCCCTTAGCACGTCAAGGAATATTATTTGGGGGTCCAGCCATGGAGAAGAGTTTAGACACTAGGAGAAGATAAGGAACACACCCATTATCCTGAAATCACATTAGGATTCTCTTTTTAACCTGTTCCTTAAAACACTAGTGCTTAGGAAATCTATTGGAGGCAGAAGCAGTCAAGGGTAGCTTAGGGTTAGGGTTAGGGTTAGGGTACGGCTTAGGGTACGGGTTCGGGTA
>NW_027175163.1:1415000-1452500 GCF_028021215.1 Eschrichtius robustus
ATCACATTAGGATTCTCTTTTTAACCTGTTCCTTAAAACACTAGTCCTTAAGAAATCTATTGGAGGCAGAAGCAGTCAAGGGTAGCTTAGGGTTAGGGTTAGGGTTAGGGTACGGCTTAGGGTACGGGTTCGGGTACGGGTTCTTGTACGGCGTAGCGTATGGGTTAGGGTTAGGGTTAGGGTTAGTTTGAAGGTTAGGGCTCGGTTTAGGGTACGGGTTAGGATTAGGGTTCGTGTTAGGGTTAGGGTAGGGGTTAGGGTTAGGGTACGCGTTAGGGTTAGGGTAGTTATTAAACCTATCCCACTCCCTAGATACCCCTTAGCACGTCAAGGAATATTATTTGGGGGTCCAGCCATGGAGAAGAGTTTAGACAGTAGGAGAAGATAAGGAACACACCCATTATCCTGAATTCACATTAGGATTCTCTTTTTAACCTGTTCCTTAATACACTAGTACTTAGGAAATCTATTGGAGGCAGAAGCAGTCAAGGGTAGCTTAGGGTTAGGGTTAGGGTTAGGTTTAGGGTTAGGGTTATGGTTAGGGTTAGGTACGGCTTAGTGTACGGGTTCGGGTACGGGTTCGGGTATGGCGTAGGGTATGGGTTAGGGTTAGGGTTAGGGTTAGTTTGAGGGTTAGGGCTCGGTTTAGGTTACGGGTTAGGATTAGGGTACGTGTTAGGGTTAGGGTAGAGGTTAGGGTTAGGGTACGCGTTAGGGTTAGGGTAGTTATTAAACCTATCCCACTCTCTAGATAACCCTTAGCACGTCAAGGAATATTATTTGGGGGTCCAGCCATGGAGAAGAGTTTAGACACTAGGAGAAGATAAGGAACACACCCATTATCAAGAAATCACATTAGGATTCTCTTTTTAACCTGTTCCTTAAAACACTAGTGCTTAGGAAATCTATTGGAAGCAGAAGCAGTCAAGGGTAGCTTAGGGTTAGGGTTAGGGTTAGGGTTAGGGTTAGCTTTAGGGTACGGCTTAGGGTACGGGTTCGGGTACGGGTTCGGGTACGGCGTAGGGTATGGGTTAGGGTTAGGGTTAGGGTTAGTTTGAGGGTTAGGGCTCGGTTTAGGGTACGGGTTAGGATTAGGGTACGTGTTAGGGTTAGGGTACGCGTTAGGGTTAGGGTAGTTATTAAACCTATCCCACTCTCTAGATATCCCTTAGCACGTCAAGGAATATTATTTGGGTGTCCAGCCATGGAGAAGAGTTTAGACACTAGGAGAAGATAAGGAACACACCCATTATCAAGAAATCACATTAGGATTCTCTTTTTAACCTGTTCCTTAAAACACTAGTGCTTAGGAAATCTATTGGAGGCAGAAGCAGTCAAGGGTAGCTTAGGGTTAGGGTTAGGTTTAGGGTTAGGGTTAGGGTTAGGGTACGGCTTAGGGTACGGTTTCGGGTACGGGTTCGTGTACGGCGTAGGGTATGGGTTAGGGTTAGGGTTAGTTTGAAGGTTAGGGCTCGGTTTAGGGTACGGTTTAGGATTAGGGTACGTGTTAGGGTTAGGGTAGGGGTTAGGGTTAGGGTACGCGTTAGGGTTAGGGTAGTTATTAAACCTATCCCACTCTCTAGATACCCCTTAGCACGTCAAGGAATATTATTTGGGGGTCCAGCCATGGAGAAGAGTTTAGACACTAGGAGAAGATAAGGAACACACCCATTATCAAGAAATCACATTAGGATTCTCTTTTTAACCTGTTCCTTAAAACACTAGTGCTTAGGAAATCTATTGGAGGCAGAAGCAGTCAAGGGTAGCTTAGGGTTAGGGTTAGGGTTAGGGTACGGCTTAGGGTACGGGTTCGGGTACGGGTTCGGTTACGGGTTCGGGTACGGCGTAGGGTATGGGTTAGGTTTAGGGTTAGGGTTAGTTTGAGGGTTAGGGCTCGGTTTAGGTTACGGGTTAGGATTAGGGTACGTGTTAGGGTTAGGGTAGGGGTTAGGGTTAGGGTACGCGTTAGGGTTAGGGTAGTTATTAAACCTATCCCACTCTCTACATACCCCTTAGCACGTCAAGGAATATTATTTGGGGGTCCAGCCATGGAGAAGAGTTTAGACACTAGGAGAAGATAAGGAACACACCCATTATCCTGAAATCACATTAGGATTCTCTTTTTAACCTGTTCCTTAAAACACTAGTGCTTAGGAAATCTATTGGAGGCAGAAGCAGTCAAGGGTAGCTTAGGGTTAGGGTTAGGGTTAGGGTACGGCTTAGGGTACGGGTTCGGGTACGGGTTCGGGTACGGGTTCGGGTACGGCGTAGGGTATGGGTTAGGTTTAGGGTTAGGGTTAGTTTGAGGGTTAGGGCTCGGTTTAGGTTACGGGTTAGGATTAGGGTACGTGTTAGGGTTAGGATAGGGGTTAGGGTTAGGGTACGCGTTAGGGTTAGGGTAGTTATTAAACCTATCCCACACTCTAGATACCCCTTAGCACGTCAAGGAATATTATTTGGGGGTCCAGCCATGGAGAAGAGTTTAGACACTAGGAGAAGATAAGGAACACACCCATTATCAAGAAATCACATTAGGATTCTCTTTTTAACCTGTTCCTTAAAACACTAGTGCTTAGGAAATCTATTGGAGGCAGAAGCAGTCAAGGGTAGCTTAGGGTTAGGGTTAGGTTTAGGGTACGGCTTAGGGTACGGGTTCGGGTACGGGTTCGGGTACGGGTTCGGGTACGGCGTAGGGTATGGGTTAGGTTTAGGATTAGGGTTAGTTTGAGGGTTAGGGCTCGGTTTAGGTTACGTGTTAGGATTAGGGTACGTGTTAGGGTTAGGGTAGGGGTTAGGGTTAGGGTACGCGTTAGGGTTAGGGTAGTTATTAAACCTATCCCACTCTCTAGATACCCCTTAGCACGTCAAGGAATATTATTTGGGGGTCCAGCCATGGAGAAGAGTTTAGACACTAGGAGAAGATAAGGAACACACCCATTATCAATAAATCACATTAGGATTCTCTTTTTAACCTGTTCGTTAAAACACTAGTGCTTAAGAAATCTATTGGAGGCAGAAGCAGTCAAGGGTAGCTTAGGGTTAGGGTTAGGGTTAGGGTACGGCTTAGGGTACGGGTTCGGGTACGGGTTCGTGTACGGCGTAGCGTATGGGTTAGGGTTAGGGTTAGGGTTAGTTTGAAGGTTAGGGCTCGGTTTAGGGTACGGGTTAGGATTAGGGTTCGTGTTAGGTTTAGGGTAGGGGTTAGGGTTAGGGTACGCGTTAGGGGTAGGGTAGTTATTAAACCTATCCCACTCCCTAGATACCCCTTAGCACGTCAAGGAATATTATTTGGGGGTCCAGCCATGGAGAAGAGTTTAGACAGTAGGAGAAGATAAGGAACACACCCATTATCCTGAAATCACATTAGGATTCTCTTTTTAACCTGTTCCTTAATACACTAGTGCTTAGGAAATCTATTGGAGGCAGAAGCAGTCAAGGGTAGCTTAGGGTTAGGTTTAGGGTTAGGGTTATGGTTAGGGTTAGGTACGGCTTAGTGTACGGGTTCGGGTACGGGTTCGGGTATGGCGTAGGGTATGGGTTAGGGTTATGGTTAGGGTTAGTTTGAGGGTTAGGGCTCGGTTTAGGTTACGGGTTAGGATTAGGGTACGTCTTAGGGTTAGGGTAGAGGTTAGGGTTAGGGTACGCGTTAGGGTTAGGGTAGTTATTAAACCTATCCCACTCTCTAGATAACCCTTAGCACGTCAAGGAATATTATTTGGGGGTCCAGCCATGGAGAAGAGTTTAGACACTAGGAGAAGATAAGGAACACACCCATTATCAAGAAATCACATTAGGATTCTCTTTTTAACCTGTTCCTTAAAACACTAGTGCTTAGGAAATCTATTGGAGGCAGAAGCAGTCAAGGGTAGCTTAGGGTTAGGGTTAGGGTTAGGGTTAGGGTTAGCTTTAGGGTACGGCTTAGGGTACGGGTTCGGGTACGGGTTCGGGTACGGCGTAGGGTATGGGTTAGGGTTAGGGTTAGGGTTAGTTTGAGGGTTAGGGCTCGGTTTAGGGTACGGGTTAGGATTAGGGTACGTGTTAGGGTTAGGGTACGCGTTAGGGTTAGGGTAGTTATTAAACCTATCCCACTCTCTAGATACCCCTTAGCACGTCAAGGAATATTATTTGGGTGTCCAGCCATGGAGAAGAGTTTAGACACTAGGAGAAGATAAGGAACACACCCATTATCAAGAAATCACATTAGGATTCTCTTTTTAACCTGTTCCTTAAAACACTAGTGCTTAGGAAATCTATTGGAGGCAGAAGCAGTCAAGGGTAGCTTAGGGTTAGGGTTAGGTTTAGGGTTAGGGTTAGGGTTAGGGTACGGCTTAGGGTACGGTTTCGGGTACGGGTTCGTGTACGGCGTAGGGTATGGGTTAGGGTTAGGGTTAGTTTGAAGGTTAGGGCTCGGTTTAGGGTACGGGTTAGGATTAGGGTACGTGTTAGGGTTAGGGTAGGGGTTAGGGTTAGGGTACGCGTTAGGGTTAGGGTAGTTATTAAACCTATCCCACTCTCTAGATACCCCTTAGCACGTCAAGGAATATTATTTGGGGGTCCAGCCATGGAGAAGAGTTTAGACACTAGGAGAAGATAAGGAACACACCCATTATCAAGAAATCACATTAGGATTCTCTTTTTAACCTGTTCCTTAAAACACTAGTGCTTAGGAAATCTATTGGAGGCAGAAGCAGTCAAGGGTAGCTTAGGGTTAGGGTTAGGGTTACGGTACGGCTTAGGGTACGGGTTCGGGTACGGGTTCGGGTACGGCGTAGGGTATGGGTTAGGTTTAGGGTTAGGGTTAGTTTGAGGGTTAGGGCTCGGTTTAGGTTACGGGTTAGGATTAGGGTACGTGTTAGGGTTAGGGTAGGGGTTAGGGTTAGGGTACGCATTAGGGTTAGGGTAGTTATTAAACCTATCCCACTCTCTACATACCCCTTAGCACGTCAAGGAATATTATTTGGGGGTCCAGCCATGGAGAAGAGTTTAGACACTAGGAGAAGATAAGGAACACACCCATTATCCTGAAATCACATTAGGATTCTCTTTTTAACCTGTTCCTTAAAACACTAGTGCTTAGGAAATCTATTGGAGGCAGAAGCAGTCAAGGGTAGCTTAGGGTTAGGGTTAGGGTTAGGGTACGGCTTAGGGTACGGGTTCGCGTACGGGTTCGGGTACGGGTTCGGGTACGGCGTAGGGTATGGGTTAGGTTTAGGGTTAGGGTTAGTTTGAGGGTTAGGGCTCGGTTTAGGTTACGGGTTAGGATTAGGGTACGTGTTAGGGTTAGGGTAGGGGTTAGGGTTAGGGTACGCGTTAGGGTTAGGGTAGTTATTAAACCTATCCCACACTCTAGATACCCCTTAGCACGTCAAGGAATATTATTTGTGGGTCCAGCCATGGAGAAGAGTTTAGACACTAGGAGAAGATAAGGAACACACCCATTATCAAGAAATCACATTAGGATTCTCTTTTTAACCTGTTCCTTAAAACACTAGTGCTTAGGAAATCTATTGGAGGCAGAAGCAGTCAAGGGTAGCTTAGGGTTAGGGTTAGGGTTAGGGTACGGCTTAGGGTACGGGTTCGGGTACGGGTTCGGGTACGGGTTCGGGTACGGCGTAGGGTATGGGTTAGGTTTAGGATTAGGGTTAGTTTGAGGGTTAGGGCTCGGTTTAGGTTACGTGTTAGGATTAGGGTACGTGTTAGGGTTAGGGTAGGGGTTAGGGTTAGGGTACGCGTTAGGGTTAGGGTAGTTATTAAACCTATCCCACTCTCTAGATACCCCTTAGCACGTCAAGGAATATTATTTGGGGGTCCAGCCATGGAGAAGAGTTTAGACACTAGGAGAAGATAAGGAACACACCCATTATCAATAAATCACATTAGGATTCTCTTTTTAACCTGTTCGTTAAAACACTAGTGCTTAAGAAATCTATTGGAGGCAGAAGCAGTCAAGGGTAGCTTAGGGTTAGGGTTAGGGTTAGGGTACGGCTTAGGGTACGGGTTCGGGTACGGGTTCGTGTACGGCGTAGCGTATGGGTTAGGGTTAGGGTTAGGGTTAGTTTGAAGGTTAGGGCTCGGTTTAGGGTACGGGTTAGGATTAGGGTTCGTGTTAGGTTTAGGGTAGGGGTTAGGGTTAGGGTACGCGTTAGGGTTAGGGTAGTTATTAAACCTATCCCACTCCCTAGATACCCCTTAGCACGTCAAGGAATATTATTTGGGGGTCCAGCCATGGAGAAGAGTTTAGACAGTAGGAGAAGATAAGGAACACACCCATTATCCTGAAATCACATTAGGATTCTCTTTTTAACCTGTTCCTTAATACACTAGTGCTTAGGAAATCTATTGGAGGCAGAAGCAGTCAAGGGTAGCTTAGGGTTAGGTTTAGGGTTAGGGTTATGGTTAGGGTTAGGTACGGCTTAGTGTACGGGTTCGGGTACGGGTTCGGGTATGGCGTAGGGTATGGGTTAGGGTTATGGTTAGGGTTAGTTTGAGGGTTAGGGCTCGGTTTAGGTTACGGGTTAGGATTAGGGTACATCTTAGGGTTAGGGTAGAGGTTAGGGTTAGGGTACGCGTTAGGGTTAGGGTAGTTATTAAACCTATCCCACTCTCTAGATAACCCTTAGCACGTCAAGGAATATTATTTGGGGGTCCAGCCATGGAGAAGAGTTTAGACACTAGGAGAAGATAAGGAACACACCCATTATCAAGAAATCACATTAGGATTCTCTTTTTAACCTGTTCCTTAAAACACTAGTGCTTAGGAAATCTATTGGAGGCAGAAGCAGTCAAGGGTAGCTTAGGGTTAGGGTTAGGGTTAGGGTTAGGGTTAGCTTTAGGGTACGGCTTAGGGTACGGGTTCGGGTACGGGTTCGGGTACGGCGTAGGGTATGGGTTAGGGTTAGGGTTAGTTTGAGGGTTAGGGCTCGGTTTAGGGTACGGGTTAGGATTAGGGTACGTGTTAGGGTTAGGGTACGCGTTAGGGTTAGGGTAGTTATTAAACCTATCCCACTCTCTAGATACCCCTTAGCACGTCAAGGAATATTATTTGGGTGTCCAGCCATGGAGAAGAGTTTAGACACTAGGAGAAGATAAGGAACACACCCATTATCAAGAAATCACATTAGGATTCTCTTTTTAACCTGTTCCTTAAAACACTAGTGCTTAGGAAATCTATTGGAGGCAGAAGCAGTCAAGGGTAGCTTAGAGTTAGGGTTAGGTTTAGGGTTAGGGTTAGGGTTAGGGTACGGCTTAGGGTACGGTTTCGGGTACGGGTTCGTGTACGGCGTAGGGTATGGGTTAGGGTTAGGGTTAGTTTGAAGGTTAGGGCTCGGTTTAGGGTACGGGTTAGGATTAGGGTACGTGTTAGGGTTAGGGTAGGGGTTAGGGTTAGGGTACGCGTTAGGGTTAGGGTAGTTATTAAACCTATCCCACTCTCTACATACCCCTTAGCACGTCAAGGAATATTATTTGGGGGTCCAGCCATGGAGAAGAGTTTAGACACTAGGAGAAGATAAGGAACACACCCATTATCAAGAAATCACATTAGGATTCTCTTTTTAACCTGTTCCTTAAAACACTAGTGCTTAGGAAATCTATTGGAGGCAGAAGCAGTCAAGGGTAGCTTAGGGTTAGGGTTAGGGTTAGGGTACGGCTTAGGGTACGGGTTCGGGTACGGGTTCGGTTACGGGTTCGGGTACGGCGTAGGGTATGGGTTAGGTTTAGGGTTAGGGTTAGTTTGAGGGTTAGGGCTCGGTTTAGGTTACGGGTTAGGATTAGGGTACGTGTTAGGGTTAGGGTAGGGGTTAGGGTTAGGGTACGCGTTAGGGTTAGGGTAGTTATTAAACCTATCCCACTCTCTACATACCCCTTAGCACGTCAAGGAATATTATTTGGGGGTCCAGCCATGGAGAAGAGTTTAGACACTTGGAGAAGATAAGGAACACACCCATTATCCTGAAATCACATTAGGATTCTCTTTTTAACCTGTTCCTTAAAACACTAGTGCTTAGGAAATCTATTGGAGGCAGAAGCAGTCAAGGGTAGCTTAGGGTTAGGGTTAGGGTTAGGGTACGGCTTAGGGTACGGGTTCGGGTACGGGTTTGGGTACGGGTTCGGGTACGGCGTAGGGTATGGGTTAGGTTTAGGGTTAGGGTTAGTTTGAGGGTTAGGGCTCGGTTTAGGGTACGGGTTAGGATTAGGGTTCGTGTTAGGGTTAGGGTAGGGGTTAGGGTTAGGGTACGCGTTAGGGTTAGGGTAGTTATTAAACCTATCCCACTCTCTAGATACCCCATAGCACATCAAGGAATATTATTTGGGGGTCCAGCCATGGAGAAGAGTTTAGACACTAGGAGAAGATAAGGAACACACCCATTATCAAGAAATCACATTAGGATTCTCTTTTTAACCTGTTCCTTAAAACACTAGTGCTTAGGAAATCTATTGGAGGCAAAAGCAGTCAAGGGTAGATTAAGGTTAGGGTTAGGGTTAGGGCTAGTGTTAGGACACGGCTTAGGTTACGGGTTCGGGTACGGGTTCGTGTACGGCGTACGGTATGGGTTTGGGTTAGGGTTAGGGTTAGTTTGAAGGTTAGGGCTCGGTTTAGGGTACGAGTTAGGATTAGGGTTCGTGTTAGGGATAGGGGAGGGGTTAGGGTTAGGGTACGCGTTAGGGTTAGGGTAGTTATTAAACCTATCTCACTCTCTAGATACCCCTTAGCACGTCAAGGAATATTATTTGGGGGTCCAGCCATGGAGAAGGGTTTAGACACTAGGAGAAGATAAGGAACACACCCATTATCAAGAAATCACATTAGGATTCTCTTTTTAACCTGTTCCTTAAAACACTAGTGCTTAGGAAATCTATTGGAGGCAGAAGCAGACAAGGGTAGCTTAGGGTTAGGTTTAGGGTTAGGGCTAGGGTTAGGACACGGCTTAGGGTACGGGTTCGGGTACGGGTTCGTGTACGGCGTAGGGTATGGGTTTGGGTTAGGGTTAGGGTTAGTTTGAAGGTTAGGGCTCGGTTTAGGGTACGGGTTAGGATTAGGGTTCGTGTTAGGGTTAGGGTAGGAGTTAGGGTTAGGGTACGCGTTAGGGTTAGGGTAGTTATTAAACCTATCCCACACTCTAGATACCCCTTAGCACGTCAAGGAATATTATTTGGGTGTCCAGCCATGGAGAAGAGTTTAGACAGTAGGAGAAGATAAGGAACACACCCATTATCAAGAAATCACATTAGGATTCTCTTTTTAACCTGTTCCTTAAAACACTAGTGCTTAGGAAATCTATTGGAGGCAGAAGCAGTCAAGGGTAGCTTAGGGTTAGGGTTAGGGTTAGGGTACGGCTTAGGGTACGGGTTCGGGTACGGGTTCGGGTACGGCGTAGGGTATGGGTTAGGGTTAGGGTTAGGGTTAGTTTGAGTGTTAGGGCTCGGTTTAGGTTACGGTTAGGGTTAGGGTTAGGGTTAGGGTTAGGGTTAGGGTTAGGGTACGGCTTAGTGTACGGGTTCGGGTACGGGTTCGGGTATGGCGTAGGGTATGGGTTAGGGTTAGGGTTAGGGTTAGTTTGAGGGTTAGGGCTCGGTTTAGGTTACGGGTTAGGATTAGGGTACGTCTTAGGGTTAGGGTAGGGGTTAGGGTTAGGGTACGCGTTAGGGTTAGGGTAGTTATTAAACCTATCCCACTCTCTAGATAACCCTTAGCACGTCAAGGAATATTATTTGGGGGTCCAGCCATGGAGAAGAGTTTAGACAGTAGGAGAAGATAAGGAACACACCCATTATCCTGAAATCACATTAGGATTCTCTTTTTAACCTGTTCCTTAATACACTAGTGCTTAGGAAATCTATTGGAGGCAGAAGCAGTCAAGGGTAGCTTAGGGTTAGGTTTAGGGTTAGGGTTATGGTTAGGGTTAGGTACGGCTTAGTGTACGGGTTCGGGTACGGGTTCGGGTATGGCGTAGGGTATGGGTTAGGGTTATGGTTAGGGTTAGTTTGAGGGTTAGGGCTCGGTTTAGGTTACGGGTTAGGATTAGGGTACGTCTTAGGGTTAGGGTAGAGGTTAGGGTTAGGGTACGCGTTAGGGTTAGGGTAGTTATTAAACCTATCCCACTCTCTAGATAACCCTTAGCACGTCAAGGAATATTATTTGGGGGTCCAGCCATGGAGAAGAGTTTAGACACTAGGAGAAGATAAGGAACACACCCATTATCAAGAAATCACATTAGGATTCTCTTTTTAACCTGTTCCTTAAAACACTAGTGCTTAGGAAATCTATTGGAGGCAGAAGCAGTCAAGGGTAGCTTAGGGTTAGGGTTAGGGTTAGGGTTAGGGTTAGCTTTAGGGTACGGCTTAGGGTACGGGTTCGGGTACGGGTTCGGGTACGGCGTAGGGTATGGGTTAGGGTTAGGGTTAGTTTGAGGGTTAGGGCTCGGTTTAGGGTACGGGTTAGGATTAGGGTACGTGTTAGGGTTAGGGTACGCGTTAGGGTTAGGGTAGTTATTAAACCTATCCCACTCTCTAGATACCCCTTAGCACGTCAAGGAATATTATTTGGGTGTCCAGCCATGGAGAAGAGTTTAGACACTAGGAGAAGATAAGGAACACACCCATTATCAAGAAATCACATTAGGATTCTCTTTTTAACCTGTTCCTTAAAACACTAGTGCTTAGGAAATCTATTGGAGGCAGAAGCAGTCAAGGGTAGCTTAGAGTTAGGGTTAGGTTTAGGGTTAGGGTTAGGGTTAGGGTACGGCTTAGGGTACGGTTTCGGGTACGGGTTCGTGTACGGCGTAGGGTATGGGTTAGGGTTAGGGTTAGTTTGAAGGTTAGGGCTCGGTTTAGGGTACGGGTTAGGATTAGGGTACGTGTTAGGGTTAGGGTAGGGGTTAGGGTTAGGGTACGCGTTAGGGTTAGGGTAGTTATTAAACCTATCCCACTCTCTACATACCCCTTAGCACGTCAAGGAATATTATTTGGGGGTCCAGCCATGGAGAAGAGTTTAGACACTAGGAGAAGATAAGGAACACACCCATTATCAAGAAATCACATTAGGATTCTCTTTTTAACCTGTTCCTTAAAACACTAGTGCTTAGGAAATCTATTGGAGGCAGAAGCAGTCAAGGGTAGCTTAGGGTTAGGGTTAGGGTTAGGGTACGGCTTAGGGTACGGGTTCGGGTACGGGTTCGGTTACGGGTTCGGGTACGGCGTAGGGTATGGGTTAGGTTTAGGGTTAGGGTTAGTTTGAGGGTTAGGGCTCGGTTTAGGTTACGGGTTAGGATTAGGGTACGTGTTAGGGTTAGGGTAGGGGTTAGGGTTAGGGTACGCGTTAGGGTTAGGGTAGTTATTAAACCTATCCCACTCTCTACATACCCCTTAGCACGTCAAGGAATATTATTTGGGGGTCCAGCCATGGAGAAGAGTTTAGACACTTGGAGAAGATAAGGAACACACCCATTATCCTGAAATCACATTAGGATTCTCTTTTTAACCTGTTCCTTAAAACACTAGTGCTTAGGAAATCTATTGGAGGCAGAAGCAGTCAAGGGTAGCTTAGGGTTAGGGTTAGGGTTAGGGTACGGCTTAGGGTACGGGTTCGGGTACGGGTTTGGGTACGGGTTCGGGTACGGCGTAGGGTATGGGTTAGGTTTAGGGTTAGGGTTAGTTTGAGGGTTAGGGCTCGGTTTAGGTTACGGGTTAGGATTAGGGTACGTGTTAGGGTTAGGGTACGCGTTAGGGTTAGGGTACGCGTTAGGGTTAGGGTAGTTATTAAACCTATCCCACACTCTAGATACCCCTTAGCACGTCAAGGAATATTATTTGTGGGTCCAGCCATGGAGAAGAGTTTAGACACTAGGAGAAGATAAGGAACACACCCATTATCAAGAAATCACATTAGGATTCTCTTTTTAACCTGTTCCTTAAAACACTAGTGCTTAGGAAATCTATTGGAGGCAGAAGCAGTCAAGGGTAGCTTAGGGTTAGGGTTAGGGTTAGGGTACGGCTTAGGGTACGGGTTCGGGTACGGGTTCGTGTACGCTGTAGGGTATGGGTTAGGGTTAGGGTTAGGGTTAGTTTGAAGGTTAGGGCTCGGTTTAGGGTACGGGTTAGGATTAGGGTTCGTGTTAGGGTTAGGGTAGGGGTTAGGGTTAGGGTACGCGTTAGGGTTAGGGTAGTTATTAAACCTATCCCACTCTCTAGATACCCCATAGCACGTCAAGGAATATTATTTGGGGGTCCAGCCATGGAGAAGAGTTTAGACACTAGGAGAAGATAAGGAACACACCCATTATCAAGAAATCACATTAGGATTCTCTTTTTAACCTGTTCCTTAAAACACTAGTGCTTAGGAAATCTATTGGAGGCAAAAGCAGTCAAGGGTAGATTAAGGTTAGGGTTAGGGTTAGGGCTAGTGTTAGGACACGGCTTAGGTTACGGGTTCGGGTACGGGTTCGTGTACGGCGTACGGTATGGGTTTGGGTTAGGGTTAGGGTTAGTTTGAAGGTTAGGGCTCGGTTTAGGGTACGAGTTAGGATTAGGGTTCGTGTTAGGGATAGGGGAGGGGTTAGGGTTAGGGTACGCGTTAGGGTTAGGGTAGTTATTAAACCTATCTCACTCTCTAGATACCCCTTAGCACGTCAAGGAATATTATTTGGGGGTCCAGCCATGGAGAAGGGTTTAGACACTAGGAGAAGATAAGGAACACACCCATTATCAAGAAATCACATTAGGATTCTCTTTTTAACCTGTTCCTTAAAACACTAGTGCTTAGGAAATCTATTGGAGGCAGAAGCAGACAAGGGTAGCTTAGGGTTAGGTTTAGGGTTAGGGCTAGGGTTAGGACACGGCTTAGGGTACGGGTTCGGGTACGGGTTCGTGTACGGCGTAGGGTATGGGTTTGGGTTAGGGTTAGGGTTAGTTTGAAGGTTAGGGCTCGGTTTAGGGTACGGGTTAGGATTAGGGTTCGTGTTAGGGTTAGGGTAGGAGTTAGGGTTAGGGTACGCGTTAGGGTTAGGGTAGTTATTAAACCTATCCCACACTCTAGATACCCCTTAGCACGTCAAGGAATATTATTTGGGTGTCCAGCCATGGAGAAGAGTTTAGACAGTAGGAGAAGATAAGGAACACACCCATTATCAAGAAATCACATTAGGATTCTCTTTTTAACCTGTTCCTTAAAACACTAGTGCTTAGGAAATCTATTGGAGGCAGAAGCAGTCAAGGGTAGCTTAGGGTTAGGGTTAGGGTTAGGGTACGGCTTAGGGTACGGGTTCGGGTACGGGTTCGGGTACGGCGTAGGGTATGGGTTAGGGTTAGGGTTAGGGTTAGTTTGAGTGTTAGGGCTCGGTTTAGGTTACGGTTAGGGTTAGGGTTAGGGTTAGGGTTAGGGTTAGGGTTAGGGTTAGGGTACGGCTTAGTGTACGGGTTCGGGTACGGGTTCGGGTATGGCGTAGGGTATGGGTTAGGGTTAGGGTTAGGGTTAGTTTGAGGGTTAGGGCTCGGTTTAGGTTACGGGTTAGGATTAGGGTACGTCTTAGGGTTAGGGTAGGGGTTAGGGTTAGGGTAAGCGTTAGGGTTAGGGTAGTTATTAAACCTATCCCACTCTCTAGATAACCCTTAGCACGTCAAGGAATATTATTTGGGGGTCCAGCCATGGAGAAGAGTTTAGACACTAGGAGAAGATAAGGAACACACCCATTATCAAGAAATCACATTAGGATTCTCTTTTTAACCTGTTCCTTAAAACACTAGTGCTTAGGAAATCTATTGGAGGCAGAAGCAGTTAAGGGTAGCTTAGGGTTAGGGTTAGGGTTAGGGTACGGCTTAGGGTACGGTTTCGGGTACGGGTTCGGGTATGGCGTAGGGTATGGGTTAGGGTTAGGGTTAGGGTTAGTTTGAGGGTTAGGGCTCGGTTTAGGGTAAGGGTTAGGATTAGTGTACGTGTTAGGTTTAGGGTAGGGGTTAGGTTTAGGGTACGCATTAGGGTTAGGGTAGTTATTAAACCTATCCCACTCTCTAGATACCCCTTAGCACGTCAAGGAATATTATTTGGGGGTCCAGCCATGGAGAAGAGTTTAGACACTAGGAGAAGATAAGGAACACACCCATTATCAAGAAATCACATTAGGATTCTCTTTTTAACCTGTTCCTTAAAACACTAGTGCTTAGGAAATCTATTGGGGGCAGAAGCAGTCAAGGGTAGCTTAGGGTTAGGGTTAGGGTTAGGGTACGGCTTAGGGTACGGGTTCGGGTACGGGTTCGTGTACGCTGTAGGGTATGGGTTAGGGTTAGGGTTAGGGTTAGTTTGAAGGTTAGGGCTCGGTTTATGGTACGGGTTAGGATTAGGGTTCGTGTTAGGGTTAGGGTAGGGGTTAGGGTTAGGGTACGCGTTAGGGTTAGGGTAGTTATTAAACCTATCCCACTCCCTAGATACCCCTTAGCACGTCAAGGAATATTATTTGGGGGTCCAGCCATGGAGAAGAGTTTAGACAGTAGGAGAAGATAAGGAACACACCCATTATCCTGAAATCACATTAGGATTCTCTTTTTAACCTGTTCCTTAATACACTAGTGCTTAGGAAATCTATTGGAGGCAGAAGCTCTCAAGGGTAGCTTAGGGTTAGGGTTAGGTTTAGGTTTAGGGTTAGGGTTACGGTTAGGGTTAGGGTACGGCTTAGTGTACGGGTTCGGGTACGGGTTCGGGTATGGCGTAGGGTATGGGTTAGGGTTAGGGTTAGGTTTAGTTTGAGGGTTAGGGCTCGGTTTAGGTTACGGGTTAGGATTAGGGTACGTCTTAGGGTTAGGGTAGGGGTTAGGGTTAGGGTACGCGTTAGGGTTAGGGTAGTTATTAAACCTATCCCACTCCCTAGATAGCCCTTAGCACGTCAAGGAATATTATTTGGGTGTCCAGCCATGGAGAAGAGTTTAGACACTAGGAGAAGATGAGGAACACACCCATTATCAAGAAATCACATTAGGATTCTCTTTTTAACCTGTTCCTTAAAACACTAGTGCTTAGGAAATCTATTGGAGGCAGAAGCAGTCAAGGGTAGCTTAGGGTTAGGGTTAGGGTTAGGGTTAGGGTTAGCTTTAGGGTACGGCTTAGGGTACGGGTTCGGGTACGGGTTCGGGTACGGCGTAGGGTATGGGTTAGGGTTAGGGTTAGTTTGAGGGTTAGGGCTCGGTTTAGGGTACGGGTTAGGATTAGGGTACGTGTTAGGGTTAGGGTACGCGTTAGGGTTAGGGTAGTTATTAAACCTATCCCACTCTCTAGATACCCCTTAGCACGTCAAGGAATATTATTTGGGTGTCCAGCCATGGAGAAGAGTTTAGACACTAGGAGAAGATAAGGAACACACCCATTATCAAGAAATCACATTAGGATTCTCTTTTTAACCTGTTCCTTAAAACACTAGTGCTTAGGAAATCTATTGGAGGCAGAAGCAGTCAAGGGTAGCTTAGAGTTAGGGTTAGGTTTAGGGTTAGGGTTAGGGTTAGGGTACGGCTTAGGGTACGGTTTCGGGTACGGGTTCGTGTACGGCGTAGGGTATGGGTTAGGGTTAGGGTTAGTTTGAAGGTTAGGGCTCGGTTTAGGGTACGGGTTAGGATTAGGGTACGTGTTAGGGTTAGGGTAGGGGTTAGGGTTAGGGTACGCGTTAGGGTTAGGGTAGTTATTAAACCTATCCCACTCTCTACATACCCCTTAGCACGTCAAGGAATATTATTTGGGGGTCCAGCCATGGAGAAGAGTTTAGACACTAGGAGAAGATAAGGAACACACCCATTATCAAGAAATCACATTAGGATTCTCTTTTTAACCTGTTCCTTAAAACACTAGTGCTTAGGAAATCTATTGGAGGCAGAAGCAGTCAAGGGTAGCTTAGGGTTAGGGTTAGGGTTAGGGTACGGCTTAGGGTACGGGTTCGGGTACGGGTTCGGTTACGGGTTCGGGTACGGCGTAGGGTATGGGTTAGGTTTAGGGTTAGGGTTAGTTTGAGGGTTAGGGCTCGGTTTAGGTTACGGGTTAGGATTAGGGTACGTGTTAGGGTTAGGGTAGGGGTTAGGGTTAGGGTACGCGTTAGGGTTAGGGTAGTTATTAAACCTATCCCACTCTCTACATACCCCTTAGCACGTCAAGGAATATTATTTGGGGGTCCAGCCATGGAGAAGAGTTTAGACACTTGGAGAAGATAAGGAACACACCCATTATCCTGAAATCACATTAGGATTCTCTTTTTAACCTGTTCCTTAAAACACTAGTGCTTAGGAAATCTATTGGAGGCAGAAGCAGTCAAGGGTAGCTTAGGGTTAGGGTTAGGGTTAGGGTACGGCTTAGGGTACGGGTTCGGGTACGGGTTTGGGTACGGGTTCGGGTACGGCGTAGGGTATGGGTTAGGTTTAGGGTTAGGGTTAGTTTGAGGGTTAGGGCTCGGTTTAGGTTACGGGTTAGGATTAGGGTACGTGTTAGGGTTAGGGTACGCGTTAGGGTTAGGGTACGCGTTAGGGTTAGGGTAGTTATTAAACCTATCCCACACTCTAGATACCCCTTAGCACGTCAAGGAATATTATTTGTGGGTCCAGCCATGGAGAAGAGTTTAGACACTAGGAGAAGATAAGGAACACACCCATTATCAAGAAATCACATTAGGATTCTCTTTTTAACCTGTTCCTTAAAACACTAGTGCTTAGGAAATCTATTGGAGGCAGAAGCAGTCAAGGGTAGCTTAGGGTTAGGGTTAGGGTTAGGGTACGGCTTAGGGTACGGGTTCGGGTACGGGTTCGTGTACGCTGTAGGGTATGGGTTAGGGTTAGGGTTAGGGTTAGTTTGAAGGTTAGGGCTCGGTTTAGGGTACGGGTTAGGATTAGGGTTCGTGTTAGGGTTAGGGTAGGGGTTAGGGTTAGGGTACGCGTTAGGGTTAGGGTAGTTATTAAACCTATCCCACTCTCTAGATACCCCATAGCACGTCAAGGAATATTATTTGGGGGTCCAGCCATGGAGAAGAGTTTAGACACTAGGAGAAGATAAGGAACACACCCATTATCAAGAAATCACATTAGGATTCTCTTTTTAACCTGTTCCTTAAAACACTAGTGCTTAGGAAATCTATTGGAGGCAAAAGCAGTCAAGGGTAGATTAAGGTTAGGGTTAGGGTTAGGGCTAGTGTTAGGACACGGCTTAGGTTACGGGTTCGGGTACGGGTTCGTGTACGGCGTACGGTATGGGTTTGGGTTAGGGTTAGGGTTAGTTTGAAGGTTAGGGCTCGGTTTAGGGTACGAGTTAGGATTAGGGTTCGTGTTAGGGATAGGGGAGGGGTTAGGGTTAGGGTACGCGTTAGGGTTAGGGTAGTTATTAAACCTATCTCACTCTCTAGATACCCCTTAGCACGTCAAGGAATATTATTTGGGGGTCCAGCCATGGAGAAGGGTTTAGACACTAGGAGAAGATAAGGAACACACCCATTATCAAGAAATCACATTAGGATTCTCTTTTTAACCTGTTCCTTAAAACACTAGTGCTTAGGAAATCTATTGGAGGCAGAAGCAGACAAGGGTAGCTTAGGGTTAGGTTTAGGGTTAGGGCTAGGGTTAGGACACGGCTTAGGGTACGGGTTCGGGTACGGGTTCGTGTACGGCGTAGGGTATGGGTTTGGGTTAGGGTTAGGGTTAGTTTGAAGGTTAGGGCTCGGTTTAGGGTACGGGTTAGGATTAGGGTTCGTGTTAGGGTTAGGGTAGGAGTTAGGGTTAGGGTACGCGTTAGGGTTAGGGTAGTTATTAAACCTATCCCACACTCTAGATACCCCTTAGCACGTCAAGGAATATTATTTGGGTGTCCAGCCATGGAGAAGAGTTTAGACAGTAGGAGAAGATAAGGAACACACCCATTATCAAGAAATCACATTAGGATTCTCTTTTTAACCTGTTCCTTAAAACACTAGTGCTTAGGAAATCTATTGGAGGCAGAAGCAGTCAAGGGTAGCTTAGGGTTAGGGTTAGGGTTAGGGTACGGCTTAGGGTACGGGTTCGGGTACGGGTTCGGGTACGGCGTAGGGTATGGGTTAGGGTTAGGGTTAGGGTTAGTTTGAGTGTTAGGGCTCGGTTTAGGTTACGGTTAGGGTTAGGGTTAGGGTTAGGGTTAGGGTTAGGGTTAGGGTTAGGGTACGGCTTAGTGTACGGGTTCGGGTACGGGTTCGGGTATGGCGTAGGGTATGGGTTAGGGTTAGGGTTAGGGTTAGTTTGAGGGTTAGGGCTCGGTTTAGGTTACGGGTTAGGATTAGGGTACGTCTTAGGGTTAGGGTAGGGGTTAGGGTTAGGGTACGCGTTAGGGTTAGGGTAGTTATTAAACCTATCCCACTCTCTAGATAACCCTTAGCACGTCAAGGAATATTATTTGGGGGTCCAGCCATGGAGAAGAGTTTAGACACTAGGAGAAGATAAGGAACACACCCATTATCAAGAAATCACATTAGGATTCTCTTTTTAACCTGTTCCTTAAAACACTAGTGCTTAGGAAATCTATTGGAGGCAGAAGCAGTTAAGGGTAGCTTAGGGTTAGGGTTAGGGTTAGGGTACGGCTTAGGGTACGGTTTCGGGTACGGGTTCGGGTACGGCGTAGGGTATGGGTTAGGGTTAGGGTTAGGGTTAGTTTGAGGGTTAGGGCTCGGTTTAGGGTAAGGGTTAGGATTAGTGTACGTGTTAGGTTTAGGGTAGGGGTTAGGTTTAGGGTACGCATTAGGGTTAGGGTAGTTATTAAACCTATCCCACTCTCTAGATACCCCTTAGCACGTCAAGGAATATTATTTGGGGGTCCAGCCATGGAGAAGAGTTTAGACACTAGGAGAAGATAAGGAACACACCCATTATCAAGAAATCACATTAGGATTCTCTTTTTAACCTGTTCCTTAAAACACTAGTGCTTAGGAAATCTATTGGGGGCAGAAGCAGTCAAGGGTAGCTTAGGGTTAGGGTTAGGGTTAGGGTACGGCTTAGGGTACGGGTTCGGGTACGGGTTCGTGTACGCTGTAGGGTATGGGTTAGGGTTAGGGTTAGGGTTAGTTTGAAGGTTAGGGCTCGGTTTATGGTACGGGTTAGGATTAGGGTTCGTGTTAGGGTTAGGGTAGGGGTTAGGGTTAGGGTACGCGTTAGGGTTAGGGTAGTTATTAAACCTATCCCACTCCCTAGATACCCCTTAGCACGTCAAGGAATATTATTTGGGGGTCCAGCCATGGAGAAGAGTTTAGACAGTAGGAGAAGATAAGGAACACACCCATTATCCTGAAATCACATTAGGATTCTCTTTTTAACCTGCTCCTTAATACACTAGTGCTTAGGAAATCTATTGGAGGCAGAAGCTGTCAAGGGTAGCTTAGGGTTAGGGTTAGGTTTAGGTTTAGGGTTAGGGTTACGGTTAGGGTTAGGGTACGGCTTAGTGTACGGGTTCGGGTACGGGTTCGGGTATGGCGTAGGGTATGGGTTAGGGTTAGGGTTAGGTTTAGTTTGAGGGTTAGGGCTCGGTTTAGGTTACGGGTTAGGATTAGGGTACGTCTTAGGGTTAGGGTAGGGGTTAGGGTTAGGGTACGCGTTAGGGTTAGGGTAGTTATTAAACCTATCCCACTCCCTAGATAGCCCTTAGCACGTCAAGGAATATTATTTGGGTGTCCAGCCATGGAGAAGAGTTTAGACACTAGGAGAAGATGAGGAACACACCCATTATCAAGAAATCACATTAGGATTCTCTTTTTAACCTGTTCCTTAAAACACTAGTGCTTAGGAAATCTATTGGAGGCAGAAGCAGTCAAGGGTAGCTTAGGGTTAGGGTTAGGGTTAGGGTTAGGGTTAGCTTTAGGGTACGGCTTAGGGTACGGGTTCGGGTACGGTTTCGGGTACGGCGTAGGGTATGGGTTAGGGTTAGGGTTAGGGTTAGTTTGAGGGTTAGGGCTCGGTTTAGGGTACGGGTTAGGATTAGGGTACGTGTTAGGGTTAGGGTACGCGTTAGGGTTAGGGTAGTTATTAAACCTATCCCACTCTCTAGATACCCCTTAGCACGTCAAGGAATATTATTTGGGGGTCCAGCCATGGAGAAGAGTTTAGACACTAGGAGAAGATAAAGAACACACCCATTATCAAGAAATCACATTAGGATTCTCTTTTTAACCTGTTCCTTAAAACACTAGTGCTTAGGAAATCTATTGGAGGCAGAAGCAGTAAAGGGTAGCTTAGGGTTAGGGTTAGGGTTAGGGCTAGGGTTAGGACACGGCTTAGGGTACGGGTTCGGGTACGGGTTCGTGTTCGGCGTAGGGTATGGGTTTGGGTTAGGGTTAGGGTTAGTTTGAAGTTTAGGGCTCGGTTTAGGGTATGGGTTAGGATTAGGGTTCGTTTTAGGGTTAGGGTAGGGGTTAGGGTTAGGGTACGCGTTAGGGTTAGGGTAGTTATTAAACCTATCCCACTCTCTAGATACCCCTTAGCACGTCAAGGAATATTATTTGGGGGTCCATCCATGGAGAAGAGTTTAGACACTAGGAGAAGATAAGGAACACACCCATTATCAAGAAATCACATTAGGATTCTCTTTTTAACCTGTTCCTTAAAACACTAGTGCTTAGGAAATCTATTGGAGGAAGAAGCAGTCAAGGGTAGCTTAGCGTTAGGGTTAGGTTTAGGGTTAGGGTTAGGGTTAGGGTACGGCTTAGGGTACGGTTTCGGGTACGGGTTCGTGTACGGCGTAGGGTATGGGTTAGGGTTAGGGTTAGTTTGAAGGTTAGGGCTCGGTTTAGGGTACGGGTTAGGATTAGGGTACGTGTTAGGGTTAAGGTAGGGGTTAGGGTGAGGGTACGCGTTAGGGTTAGGGTAGTTATTAAACCTATCCCACTCTCTAGATACCCCTTAGCACGTCAAGGAATATTTTTTGGGGGTCCAGCCATGGAGAAGAGTTTAGACACTAGGAGAAGATAAAGAACACACCCATTATCAAGAAATCACATTAGGATTCTCTTTTTAACATCTTCCCTAAAACACTAGTGCTTAGGAAATCTATTGGAGGCAGAAGCAGTCAAGGGTAGCTTAGGGTTAGGGTTAGGGTTAGGGTACGACTTAGGGTACGGGTTCGTGTACGGCGTAGGGTATGGGTTAGTGTTAGTGTTAGGGTTAGTTTGAAGGTTTGGTCTCGGTTTAGTGTACGGGTTAGGATTAGGGTTCGTGTTAGGGTTAGGGTAGGGGTTAGCGTTAGGGTACGCGTTAGGGTTAGGGTAGTTATTAAACCTATCCCACTCTCTAGATACCCCTTAGCACGTCAAGGAATATTATTTGGGGGTCCAGCCATGGAGAAGAGTTTAGACACTAGGAGAAGATAAGGAACACACCCATTATCCTGAAATCACATTAGGATTTTCTTTTTAACCTGTTCCTTAATACACTAGTGCTTAGGAAATCTATTGGAGGCAGAAGCAGTCAAGGGTAGCTTAGGGTTAGGGTTACGGTTAGGGTTAGGGTTAGGGTACGGCTTAGGGTACGGGTTCGGGTACGGGTTCGGGTACGGCGTAGGGTATGGGTTAGGGTTAGGGTTAGGGTTAGTTTGAGTGTTAGGGCTCGGTTTAGGTTACGGTTAGGGTTAGGGTTAGGGTTAGGGTTAGGGTTAGGGTTAGGGTACGGCTTAGTGTACGGGTTCGGGTACGGGTTCGGGTATGGCGTAGGGTATGGGTTAGGGTTAGGGTTAGGGTTAGTTTGAGGGTTAGGGCTCGGTTTAGGTTACGGGTTAGGATTAGGGTACGTCTTAGGGTTAGGGTAGGGGTTAGGGTTAGGGTACGCGTTAGGGTTAGGGTAGTTATTAAACCTATCCCACTCTCTAGATAACCCTTAGCACGTCAAGGAATATTATTTGGGGGTGCAGCCATGGAGAAGAGTTTAGACACTAGGAGAAGATAAGGAACACACCCATTATCAAGAAATCACATTAGGATTCTCTTTTTAACCTGTTCCTTAAAACACTAGTGCTTAGGAAATCTATTGGAGGCAGAAGCAGTCAAGGGTAGCTTAGGGTTAGGGTTAGGGTTAGGGTACGGCTTAGGGTACGGGTTCGGGTACGGGTTCGTGTACGCTGTAGGGTATGGGTTAGGGTTAGGGTTAGGGTTAGTTTGAAGGTTAGGGCTCGGTTTAGGGTACGGGTTAGGATTAGGGTTCGTGTTAGGGTTAGGGTAGGGGTTAGGGTTAGGTTACGCGTTAGGGTTAGGGTAGTTATTAAACCTATCCCACTCTCTAGATACCCCATAGCACGTCAAGGAATATTATTTGGGGGTCCAGCCATGGAGAAGAGTTTAGACACTAGGAGAAGATAAGGAACACACCCATTATCAAGAAATCACATTAGGATTCTCTTTTTAACCTGTTCCTTAAAACACTAGTGCTTAGGAAATCTATTGGAGGCAAAAGCAGTCAAGGGTAGATTAAGGTTAGGGTTAGGGTTAGGGCTAGTGTTAGGACACGGCTTAGGGTACGGGTTCGGGTACGGGTTCGTGTACGGCGTACGGTATGGGTTTGGGTTAGGGTTAGGGTTAGTTTGAAGGTTAGGGCTCGGTTTAGGGTACGAGTTAGGATTAGGGTTCGTGTTAGGGTTAGGGGAGGGGTTAGGGTTAGGGTACGCGTTAGGGTTAGGGTAGTTATTAAACCTATCCCACTCTCTAGATACCCCTTAGCACGTCAAGGAATATTATTTGGGGGTCCAGCAATGGAGAAGAGTTTAGACACTAGGAGAAGATAAGGAACACACCCATTATCAAGAAATCACATTAGGATTCTCTTTTTAACCTGTTCCTTAAAACACTAGTGCTTAGGAAATCTATTGGAGGCAGAAGCAGTCAAGGGTAGCTTAGGGTTAGGGTTAGGTTTAGGGTACGGCTTAGGGTACGGGTTCGGGTACGGGTTCGGGTATGGCGTAGGGTATGGGTTAGGTTTAGGGTTAGGGTTAGTTTGAGGGTTAGGGCTCGGTTTAGGTTACGGGTTAGGATTAGGGTACGTGTTAGGGTTAGGGTAGGTGTTAGGGTTAGGGTACGCGTTAGGGTTAGGGTAGTTATTAAACCTATCCCACACTCTAGATACCCCTTAGCACGTCAAGGAATATTATTTGGGGGTCCAGCCATGGAGAAGAGTTTAGACACTAGGAGAAGATAAGGAACACACCCATTATAAAGAAATCACATTAGGATTCTCTTTTTAACCTGTTCCTTAAAACACTAGTGCTTAGGAAATCTATTGGAGGCAGAAGCAGTCAAGGGTAGCTTAGGGTTAGGGTTAGGGTTAGGGCTAGGGTTAGGACACGGCTTAGGGTACGGGTTCGGGTAAGGGTTCGTGTACGGCGTAGTGTATGGGTTTGGGTTAGGGTTAGGGTTAGTTTGAAGGTTAGGGCTCGGTTTAGGGTACGGGTTAGGATTAGGTTTCGTGTTAGGGATAGGGTAGGGGTTAGGGTTAGGGTACGCGTTAGGGTTAGGGTAGTTATTAAACCTATCCCACTCTCTAGATACTCCTTAGCACGTCAAGGAATATTATTTGGGGGTCCAGCCATGGAGAAGAGTTTAGACACTAGGAGAAGATAAGGAACACACCCATTATCAAGAAATCACATTAGGATTCTCTTTTTAACCTGTTCCTTAATACACTAGTGCTTAGGAAATCTATTGGAGGCAGAAGCAGTCAAGGGTAGCTTAGGGTTAGGGTTACGGTTAGGGTTAGGGTTAGGGTATGGCTTAGGGTAAGGGTTCGGGTACGGGTTCGGGTACGGCGTAGGGTATGGGTTAGGGTTAGGGTTAGGGTTAGTTTGAGGGTTAGGGCTCGGTTTAGGATACGGGTTAGGATTAGGGTACGTGTTAGGGTTAGGGTAGGGGTTAGGGTTAGGGTACGCGTTAGGGTTTGGTTAGGGTAGTTATTAAACCTATCCCACTCTCTAGATACTCCTTAGCACGTCAAGGGAATATTATTTGGGGGTCCAGCCATGGAGAAGAGTTTAGACACTAGGAGAAGATAAGGAACACACCCATTATCAAGGAAATCACATTAGGATTCTCTTTTTAACCTGTTCCTTAATACACTAGTGCTTAGGAAATCTATTGGAGGCAGAAGCAGTCAAGGGTAGCTTAGGGTTAGGGTTACGGTTAGGGTTAGGGTTAGGGTATGGCTTAGGGTACGGGTTCGGGTACGGGTTCGGGTACGGCGTAGGGTATGGGTTAGGGTTAGGGTTAGGGTTAGTTTGAGGGTTAGGGCTCGGTTTAGGATACGGGTTAGGATTAGGGTACGTGTTAGGGTTAGGGTAGGGGTTAGGGTTAGGGTACGCGTTAGGGTTAGGGTAGTTATTAAACCTATCCACTCTCTAGATACCCCTTAGCACGTCAAGGAATATTATTTGGGGGTCCAGCCATGGAGAAGAGTTTAGACACTAGGAGAAGATAAGGAACACACCCATTATCAAGAAATCACATTAGGATTCTCTTTTTAACCTGTTCCTTAAAACACTAGTGCTTAGGAAATCTATTGGAGGCAGAAGCAGTCAAGGGTAGCTTAGGGTTAGGGTTAGGTTAGGGTACGGCTTAGGGTACGGGTTCGGGTACGGGTTCGGGTACGGCGTAGGGTATGGGTTAGTTTTAGGGTTAGGGTTAGTTTGAGGGTTAGGGCTCGGTTTAGGTTACGTGTTAGGATTAGGGTACGTGTTAGGGTTAGGGTAGGGGTTAGGGTTAGGGTACGCGTTAGGGTTAGGGTAGTTATTAAACATATCCCACTCTCTAGATACCCCTTAGCACGTCAAGGAATATTATTTGGGGGTGCAGCCATGGAGAAGAGTTTAGACACTAGGAGAAGATAAGGAACACACCCATTATCAATAAATCACATTAGGATTCTCTTTTTAACCTGTTCCTTAAAACACTAGTGCTTAGGAAATCTATTGGAGGCAGAAGCAGTCAAGGGTAGCTTAGGGTTAGGGTTTGGGTTAGGGTACGGCTTAGGGTACGGGTTCGGGTACGGGTTCGGGTACGCGTTTGGGTATGGCGTAGGATATGGGTTAGGGTTAGGGTTAGTTTGAGGGTTAGGGCTCGGTTTATGTTACGGGTTAGGATTAGGGTACGTGTTAGGGTTAGGGTAGGGGTTAGGGTTAGGGTACGCGTTAGGGTTAGGGTAGTTATTAAACCTATCCCACTCTCTAGATACCCCTTAGCACGTTAAGGAATATTATTTGGGGGTCCAGCCATGGAGAAGAGTTTAGACACTAGGAGAAGATAAGGAACACACCCATTATCCTGAAATCACATTAGGATTCTCTTTTTAACCTGTTCCTTAAAACACTAGTGCTTAGGAAATCTATTGGAGGCAGAAGCAGTCAAGGGTAGCTTAGGGTTAGGGTTAGGGTTAGGGTACGGCTTAGGGTACGGGTTCGGGTACGGGTTCGGGTACGGGTTCGGGTACGGCGTAGGGTATGGGTTAGGTTTAGGTTAGGGTTAGTTTGAGGTTAGGGCTCGGTTTAGGTTACGGGTTAGGATTAGGGTACGTGTTAGGGTTAGGGTAGGTGTTAGGGTTAGGGTACGCGTTAGGGTTAGGGTAGTTATTAAACCTATCCCACACTCTAGATACCCCTTAGCAACGTCAAGGAATATTATTTGGGGGTCCAGCCATGGAGAAGAGTTTAGACACTAGGAGAAGATAAGGAACACACCCATTATAAAGAAATCACATTAGGATTCTCTTTTTAACCTGTTCCTTAAAACACTAGTGCTTAGGAAATCTATTGGAGGCAGAAGCAGTCAAGGGTAGCTTAGGGTTAGGGTTAGGGTTAGGGTACGGCTTAGGGTACGGGTTCGGGTACGGGTTCGGGTACGGGTTCGGGTACGGCGTAGGGTATGGGTTAGGTTTAGGGTTAGGGTTAGTTTGAGGGTTAGGGCTCGGTTTAGGTTACGTGTTAGGATTAGGGTACGTGTTAGGGTTAGGGTAGGGGTTAGGGTCTAGGGTACGCGTTAGGGTTAGGGTAGTTATTAAACATATCCCACTCTCTAGATACCCCCTTAGCACGTCAAGGAATATTATTTGGGGGTCCAGCAATGGAGAAGAGTTTAGACACTAGGAGAAGATAAGGAACACACCCATTATCAATAAATCACATTAGGATTCTCTTTTTAACCTGTTCCTTAAAACACTAGTGCTTAAGAAATCTATTGGAGGCAGAAGCAGTCAAGGGTAGCTTAGGGTTAGGGTTAGGGTTAGGGTACGGCTTAGGGTACGGGTTCGGGTACGGGTTCGGGTACGGGTTCGGGTACGGCGTAGGGGTATGGGTTAGGTTTAGGGTTAGGGTTAGTTTGAGGGTTAGGGCTCGGTTTAGGTTACGGGTTAGGATTAGGGTACGTGTTAGGGTTAGGGTAGGGGTTAGGGTTAGGGTACGCGTTAGGGTTAGGGTAGTTATTAAACCTATCCCACACTCTAGATACCCCTTAGCACGTCAAGGAATATTATTTGGGGGTCCAGCCATGGAGAAGAGTTTAGACACTAGGAGAAGATAAGGAACACACCCATTATCAAGAAATCACATTAGGATTCTCTTTTTAACCTGTTCCTTAAAACACTAGTGCTTAGGAAATCTATTGGAGGCAGAAGCAGTCAAGGGTAGCTTAGGGTTAGGGTTAGGGTTAGGGTACGGCTTAGGGTACGGGTTCGGGTACGGGTTCGGGTACGGGTTCGGTACGGCGTAGGGTATGGGTTAGGTTTAGGATTAGGGTTAGTTTGAGGTTTAGGGCTCGGTTTAGGTTACGTGTTAGGATTAGGGTACGTGTTAGGGTTAGGGTAGGGGTTAGGGTTAGGGTACGCGTTAGGGTTAGGGTAGTTATTAAACCTATCCCACTCTCTAGATACCCCTTAGCACGTCAAGGAATATTATTTGGGGGTGCAGCCATGGAGAAGAGTTTAGACACTAGGAGAAGATAAGGAACACACCCATTATCAATAAATCACATTAGGATTCTCTTTTTAACCTGTTCGTTAAAACACTAGTGCTTAAGAAATCTATTGGAGGCAGAAGCAGTCAAGGGTAGCTAGGGTTAGGGTTAGGGTTAGGGTACGGCTTAGGGTACGGGTTCGGGTACGGGTTCGTGTACGGCGTAGCGTATGGGTTAGGGTTAGGGTTAGGGTTAGTTTGAAGGTTAGGGCTCGGTTTAGGGTACGGGTTAGGATTAGGGTTCGTGTTAGGTTTAGGGTAGGGGTTAGGGTTAGGGTACGCGTTAGGGGTAGGGTAGTTATTAAACCTATCCCACTCCCTAGATACCCCTTAGCACGTCAAGGAATATTATTTGGGGGTCCAGCCATGGAGAAGAGTTTAGACAGTAGGAGAAGATAAGGAACACACCCATTATCCTGAAATCACATTAGGATTCTCTTTTTAACCTGTTCCTTAATACACTAGTGCTTAGGAAATCTATTGGAGGCAGAAGCAGTCAAGGGTAGCTTAGGGTTAGGGTTAGGGTTAGGGTTAGGGTTAGCTTTAGGGTACGGCTTAGGGTACGGGTTCGGGTACGGGTTCGGGTACGGCGTAGGGTATGGGTTAGGGTTAGGGTTAGTTTGAGGGTTAGGGCTCGGTTTAGGGTACGGGTTAGGATTAGGGTACGTGTTAGGGTTAGGGTACGCGTTAGGGTTAGGGTAGTTATTAAACCTATCCCACTCTCTAGATACCCCTTAGCACGTCAAGGAATATTATTTGGGTGTCCAGCCATGGAGAAGAGTTTAGACACTAGGAGAAGATAAGGAACACACCCATTATCAAGAAATCACATTAGGATTCTCTTTTTAACCTGTTCCTTAAAACACTAGTGCTTAGGAAATCTATTGGAGGCAGAAGCAGTCAAGGGTAGCTTAGGGTTAGGGTTAGGTTTAGGGTTAGGGTTAGGGTTAGGGTACGGCTAGGGTACGGTTTCGGGTACGGGTTCGTGTACGGCGTAGGGTATGGGTTAGGGTTAGGGTTAGTTTGAAGGTTAGGGCTCGGTTTAGGGTACGGGTTAGGATTAGGGTACGTGTTAGGGTTAGGGTAGGGGTTAGGGTTAGGGTACGCGTTAGGGTTACGGTAGTTTTTAAACCTATCCCACTCTCTACATACCCCTTAGCACGTCAAGGAATATTATTTGGGGGTCCAGCCATGGAGAAGAGTTTAGACACTAGGAGAAGATAAGGAACACACCCATTATCAAGAAATCACATTAGGATTCTCTTTTTAACCTGTTCCTTAAAAACACTAGTGCTTAGGAAATCTATTGGAGGCAGAAGCAGTCAAGGGTAGCTTAGGGTTAGGGTTAGGGTTAGGGTACGGCTTAGGGTACGGGTTCGGGTACGGGTTCGTTTACGGGTTCGGGTACGGCGTAGGGTATGGGTTAGGTTTAGGGTTAGGGTTAGTTTGAGGGTTAGGGCTCGGTTTAGGTTACGGGTTAGGATTAGGGTACGTGTTAGGGTTAGGGTAGGGGTTAGGGTTAGGGTACGCGTTAGGGTTAGGGTAGTTATTAAACCTATCCCACTCTCTACATACCCCTTAGCACGTCAAGGAATATTATTTGGGGGTCCAGCCATGGAGAAGAGTTTACACACTTGGAGAAGATAAGGAACACACCCATTATCCTGAAATCACATAGGATTCTCTTTTTAACCTGTTCCTTAAAACACTAGTGCTTAGGAAATCTATTGGAGGCAGAAGCAGTGAAGGGTAGCTTAGGGTTAGGGTTAGGGTTAGGGTACGGCTTAGGGTACGGGTTCGGGTACGGGTTTGGGTACGGGTTCGGGTACGGCCGTAGGGTATGGGTTAGGTTTAGGGTTAGGGTTAGTTTGAGGGTTAGGGCTCGGTTTAGGTTACGGGTTAGGATTAGGGTACGTGTTAGGGTTAGGGTAGGGGTTAGGGTTAGGGTACGCGTTAGGGTTAGGGTAGTTATTAAACCTATCCCACACTCTAGATACCCCTTAGCACGTCAAGGAATATTATTTGTGGGTCCAGCCATGGAGAAGAGTTTAGACACTAGGAGAAGATAAGGAACACAACCCATTATCAAGAAATCACATTAGGATTCTCTTTTTAACCTGTTCCTTAAAACACTAGTGCTTAGGAAATCTATTGGAGGCAGAAGCAGTCAAGGGTAGCTTAGGGTTAGGGTTAGGGTTAGGGTACGGCTTAGGGTACGGGTTCGGGTACGGGTTCGTGTACGCTGTAGGGTATGGGTTAGGGTTAGGGTTAGGGTTAGTTTGAAGGTTAGGGCTCGGTTTAGGGTACGGGTTAGGATTAGGGTTCGTGTTAGGGTTAGGGTAGGGTTAGGGTTAGGGTACGCGTTAGGGTTAGGGTAGTTATTAAACCTATCCCACTCTCTAGATACCCCATAGCACGTCAAGGAATATTATTTGGGGTCCAGCCATGGAGAAGAGTTTAGACACTAGGAGAAGATAAGGAACACACCCATTATCAAGAAATCACATTAGGATTCTCTTTTTAACCTGTTCCTTAAAACACTAGTGCTTAGGAAATCTATTGGAGGCAAAAGCAGTCAAGGGTAGATTAAGGTTAGGGTTAGGGTTAGGGCTAGTGTTAGGACACGGCTTAGGTTACGGGTTCGGGTACGGGTTCGTGTACGGCGTACGGTATGGGTTTGGGTTTGGGTTAGGTTTAGGGTTAGTTTGAAGGTTAGGGCTCGGTTTAGGGTACGAGTTAGGATTAGGGTTCGTGTTAGGGATAGGGGAGGGGTTAGGGTTAGGGTACGCGTTAGGGTTAGGGTAGTTATTAAACCTATCTCACTCTCTAGATACCCCTTAGCACGTCAAGGAATATTATTTGGGGGTCCAGCCATGGAGAAGGGTTTAGACACTAGGAGAAGATAAGGAACACACCCATTATCAAGAAATCACATTAGGATTCTCTTTTTAACCTGTTCCTTAAAACACTAGTGCTTAGGAAATCTATTGGAGGCAGAAGCAGACAAGGGTAGCTTAGGGTTAGGTTTAGGGTTAGGGCTAGGGTTAGGACACGGCTTAGGGTACGGGTTCGGGTACGGGTTCGTGTACGGCGTAGGGTATGGGTTTGGGTTAGGGTTAGGGTTAGTTTGAAGGTTAGGGCTCGGTTTAGGGTACGGGTTAGGATTAGGGTTCGTGTTAGGGTTAGGGTAGGAGTTAGGGTTAGGGTACGCGTTAGGGTTAGGGTAGTTATTAAACCTATCCCACTCTCTAGATACCCCTTAGCACGTCAAGGAATATTATTTGGGTGTCCAGCCATGGAGAAGAGTTTAGACAGTAGGAGAAGATAAGGAACACACCCATTATCAAGAAATCACATTAGGATTCTCTTTTTAACCTGTTCCTTAAAACACTAGTGCTTAGGAAATCTATTGGAGGCAGAAGCAGTCAAGGGTAGCTTAGGGTTAGGGTTAGGGTTAGGGTACGGCTTAGGGTACGGGTTCGGGAACGGGTTCGGGTACGGCGTAGGGTATGGGTTAGGGTTAGGGTTAGGGTTAGTTTGAGTGTTAGGGCTCGGTTTAGGTTACGGTTAGGGTTAGGGTTAGGGTTAGGGTTAGGGTTAGGGTTAGGGTTAGGGTTAGGGTACGGCTTAGTGTACGGGTTCGGGTACGGGTTCGGGTATGGCGTAGGGTATGGGTTAGGGTTAGGGTTAGGGTTAGTTTGAGGGTTAGGGCTCGGTTTAGGTTACGGGTTAGGATTAGGGTACGTCTTAGGGTTAGGGTAGGGGTTAGGGTTAGGGTACGCGTTAGGGTTAGGGTAGTTATTAAACCTATCCCACTCTCTAGATAACCCTTAGCACGTCAAGGAATATTATTTGGGGGTCCAGCCATGGAGAAGAGTTTAGACACTAGGAGAAGATAAGGAACACACCCATTATCAAGAAATCACATTAGGATTCTCTTTTTAACCTGTTCCTTAAAACACTAGTGCTTAGGAAATCTATTGGAGGCAGAAGCAGTCAAGGGTAGCTTAGGGTTAGGGTTAGGGTTAGGGTACGGCTTAGGGTACGGGTTCGGGTACGGGTTCGGGTACGGCGTAGGGTATGGGTTAGGGTTAGGGTTAGGGTTAGTTTGAGGGTTAGGGCTCGGTTTAGGGTAAGGGTTAGGATTAGTGTACGTGTTAGGTTTAGGGTAGGGGTTAGGTTTAGGGTACGCATTAGGGTTAGGGTAGTTATTAAACCTATCCCACTCTCTAGATACCCCTTAGCACGTCAAGGAATATTATTTGGGGGTCCAGCCATGGAGAAGAGTTTAGACACTAGGAGAAGATAAGGAACACACCCATTATCAAGAAATCACATTAGGATTCTCTTTTTAACCTGTTCCTTAAAACACTAGTGCTTAGGAAATCTATTGGGGGCAGAAGCAGTCAAGGGTAGCTTAGGGTTAGGGTTAGGGTTAGGGTACGGCTTAGGGTACGGGTTCGGGTACGGGTTCGTGTACGGCGTAGGGTATGGGTTAGGGTTAGGGTTAGGGTTAGTTTGAAGGTTAGGGCTCGGTTTATGGTACGGGTTAGGATTAGGGTTCGTGTTAGGGTTAGGGTAGGGGTTAGGGTTAGGGTACGCGTTAGGGTTAGGGTAGTTATTAAACCTATCCCACTCCCTAGATACCCCTTAGCACGTCAAGGAATATTATTTGGGGGTCCAGCCATGGAGAAGAGTTTAGACAGTAGGAGAAGATAAGGAACACACCCATTATCCTGAAATCACATTAGGATTCTCTTTTTAACCTGTTCCTTAATACACTAGTGCTTAGGAAATCTATTGGAGGCAGAAGCTGTCAAGGGTAGCTTAGGGTTAGGGTTAGGTTTAGGTTTAGGGTTAGGGTTACGGTTAGGGTTAGGGTACGGCTTAGTGTACGGGTTCGGGTACGGGTTCGGGTATGGCGTAGGGTATGGGTTAGGGTTAGGGTTAGGTTTAGTTTGAGGGTTAGGGCTCGGTTTAGGTTACGGGTTAGGATTAGGGTACGTCTTAGGGTTAGGGTAGGGGTTAGGGTTAGGGTACGCGTTAGGGTTAGGGTAGTTATTAAACCTATCCCACTCCCTAGATACCCCTTAGCACGTCAAGGAATATTTTTTGGGGGTTCAGCCATGGAGAAGAGTTTAGACACAAGGAGAAGATGAGGAACACACCCATTATCAAGAAATCACATTAGGATTCTCTTTTTAACCTGTTCCTTAAAACACTAGTGCTTAGGAAATCTATTGGAGGCAGAAGCAGTCAAGGGTAGCTTAGGGTTAGGGTTAGGGTTAGGGTTAGGGTTAGCTTTAGGGTACGGCTTAGGGTACGGGTTCGGGTACGGGTTCAGGTACGGCGTAGGGTATGGGTTAGGGTTAGGGTTAGGGTTAGTTTGAGGGTTAGGGCTCGGTTTAGGGTACGGGTTAGGATTAGGGTACGTGTTAGGGTTAGGGTACGCGTTAGGGTTAGGGTAGTTATTAAACCTATCCCACTCTCTAGATACCCCTTAGCACGTCAAGGATTATTATTTGGGGGTCCAGCCATGGAGAAGAGTTTAGACACTAGGAGAAGATAAAGAACACACCCATTATCAAGAAATCACATTAGGATTCTCTTTTTAACCTGTTCCTTAAAACACTAGTGCTTAGGAAATCTATTGGAGGCAGAAGCAGTAAAGGGTAGCTTAGGGTTAGGGTTAGGGTTAGGGCTAGGGTTAGGACACGGCTTAGGGTACGGGTTCGGGTACGGGTTCGTGTTCGGCGTAGGGTATGGGTTTGGGTTAGGGTTAGGGTTAGTTTGAAGTTTAGGGCTCGGTTTAGGGTATGGGTTAGGATTAGGGTTCGTGTTAGGGTTAGGGTAGGGGTTAGGGTTAGGGTACGCGTTAGGGTTAGGGTAGTTATTAAACCTATCCCACTCTCTAGATACCCCTTAGCACGTCAAGGAATATTATTTGGGGGTCCATCCATGGAGAAGAGTTTAGACACTAGGAGAAGATAAGGAACACACCCATTATCAAGAAATCACATTAGGATTCTCTTTTTAACCTGTTCCTTAAAACACTAGTGCTTAGGAAATCTATTGGAGGAAGAAGCAGTCAAGGGTAGCTTAGGGTTAGGGTTAGGTTTAGGGTTAGGGTTAGGGTTAGGGTACGGCTTAGGGTACGGTTTCGGGTACGGGTTCGTGTACGGCGTAGGGTATGGGTTAGGGTTAGGGTTAGTTTGAAGGTTAGGGCTCGGTTTAGGGTACGGGTTAGGATTAGGGTACGTGTTAGGGTTAAGGTAGGGGTTAGGGTGAGGGTACGCGTTAGGGTTAGGGTAGTTATTAAACCTATCCCACTCTCTAGATACCCCTTAGCACGTCAAGGAATATTTTTTGGGGGTCCAGCCATGGAGAAGAGTTTAGACACTAGGAGAAGATAAAGAACACACCCATTATCAAGAAATCACATTAGGATTCTCTTTTTAACATCTTCCCTAAAACACTAGTGCTTAGGAAATCTATTGGAGGCAGAAGCAGTCAAGGGTAGCTTAGGGTTAGGGTTAGGGTTAGGGTACGGCTTAGGGTACGGGTTCGTGTACGGCGTAGGGTATGGGTTAGTGTTAGTGTTAGGGTTAGTTTGAAGGTTTGGTCTCGGTTTAGTGTACGGGTTAGGATTAGGGTTCGTGTTAGGGTTAGGGTAGGGGTTAGCGTTAGGGTACGCGTTAGGGTTAGGGTAGTTATTAAACCTATCCCACTCTCTAGATACCCCTTAGCACGTCAAGGAATATTATTTGGGGGTCCAGCCATGGAGAAGAGTTTAGACACTAGGAGAAGATAAGGAACACACCCATTATCCTGAAATCACATTAGGATTTTCTTTTTAACCTGTTCCTTAATACACTAGTGCTTAGGAAATCTATTGGAGGCAGAAGCAGTCAAGGGTAGCTTAGGGTTAGGGTTACGGTTAGGGTTAGGGTTAGGGTACGGCTTAGGGTACGGGTTCGGGTACGGGTTCGGGTACGGCGTAGGGTATGGGTTAGGGTTAGGGTTAGGGTTAGTTTGAGTGTTAGGGCTCGGTTTAGGTTACGGTTAGGGTTAGGGTTAGGGTTAGGGTTAGGGTTAGGGTTAGGGTACGGCTTAGTGTACGGGTTCGGGTACGGATTCGGGTATGGCGTAGGGTATGGGTTAGGGTTAGGGTTAGGGTTAGTTTGAGGGTTAGGGCTCGGTTTAGGTTACGGGTTAGGATTAGGGTACGTCTTAGGGTTAGGGTAGGGGTTAGGGTTAGGGTACGCGTTAGGGTTAGGGTAGTTATTAAACCTATCCCACTCTCTAGATAACCCTTAGCACGTCAAGGAATATTATTTGGGGGTCCAGCCATGGAGAAGAGTTTAGACACTAGGAGAAGATAAGGAACACACCCATTATCAAGAAATCACATTAGGATTCTCTTTTTAACCTGTTCCTTAAAACACTAGTGCTTAGGAAATCTATTGGAGGCAGAAGCAGTCAAGGGTAGCTTAGGGTTAGGGTTAGGGTTAGGGTACGGCTTAGGGTACGGGTTCGGGTACGGGTTCGTGTACGCTGTAGGGTATGGGTTAGGGTTAGGGTTAGGGTTAGTTTGAAGGTTAGGGCTCGGTTTAGGGTACGGGTTAGGATTAGGGTTCGTGTTAGGGTTAGGGTAGGGGTTAGGGTTAGGTTACGCGTTAGGGTTAGGGTAGTTATTAAACCTATCCCACTCTCTAGATACCCCATAGCACGTCAAGGAATATTATTTGGGGGTCCAGCCATGGAGAAGAGTTTAGACACTAGGAGAAGATAAGGAACACACCCATTATCAAGAAATCACATTAGGATTCTCTTTTTAACCTGTTCCTTAAAACACTAGTGCTTAGGAAATCTATTGGAGGCAAAAGCAGTCAAGGGTAGATTAAGGTTAGGGTTAGGGTTAGGGCTAGTGTTAGGACACGGCTTAGGGTACGGGTTCGGGTACGGGTTCGTGTACGGCGTACGGTATGGGTTTGGGTTAGGGTTAGGGTTAGTTTGAAGGTTAGGGCTCGGTTTAGGGTACGAGTTAGGATTAGGGTTCGTGTTAGGGTTAGGGGAGGGGTTAGGGTTAGGGTACGCGTTAGGGTTAGGGTAGTTATTAAACCTATCCCACTCTCTAGATACCCCTTAGCACGTCAAGGAATATTATTTGGGGGTCCAGCAATGGAGAAGAGTTTAGACACTAGGAGAAGATAAGGAACACACCCATTATCAAGAAATCACATTAGGATTCTCTTTTTAACCTGTTCCTTAAAACACTAGTGCTTAGGAAATCTATTGGAGGCAGAAGCAGTCAAGGGTAGCTTAGGGTTAGGGTTAGGTTTAGGGTACGGCTTAGGGTACGGGTTCGGGTACGGGTTCGGGTACGGCGTAGGGTATGGGTTAGGTTTAGGGTTAGGGTTAGTTTGAGGGTTAGGGCTCGGTTTAGGTTACGGGTTAGGATTAGGGTACGTGTTAGGGTTAGGGTAGGTGTTAGGGTTAGGGTACGCGTTAGGGTTAGGGTAGTTATTAAACCTATCCCACACTCTAGATACCCCTTAGCACGTCAAGGAATATTATTTGGGGGTCCAGCCATGGAGAAGAGTTTAGACACTAGGAGAAGATAAGGAACACACCCATTATAAAGAAATCACATTAGGATTCTCTTTTTAACCTGTTCCTTAAAACACTAGTGCTTAGGAAATCTATTGGAGGCAGAAGCAGTCAAGGGTAGCTTAGGGTTAGGGTTAGGGTTAGGGCTAGGGTTAGGACACGGCTTAGGGTACGGGTTCGGGTAAGGGTTCGTGTACGGCGTAGTGTATGGGTTTGGGTTAGGGTTAGGGTTAGTTTGAAGGTTAGGGCTCGGTTTAGGGTACGGGTTAGGATTAGGGTTCGTGTTAGGGATAGGGTAGGGGTTAGGGTTAGGGTACGCGTTAGGGTTAGGGTAGTTATTAAACCTATCCCACTCTCTAGATACTCCTTAGCACGTCAAGGAATATTATTTGGGGGTCCAGCCATGGAGAAGAGTTTAGACACTAGGAGAAGATAAGGAACACACCCATTATCAAGAAATCACATTAGGATTCTCTTTTTAACCTGTTCCTTAATACACTAGTGCTTAGGAAATCTATTGGAGGCAGAAGCAGTCAAGGGTAGCTTAGGGTTAGGGTTACGGTTAGGGTTAGGGTTAGGGTATGGCTTAGGGTACGGGTTCGGGTACGGGTTCGGGTACGGCGTAGGGTATGGCTTAGGGTTAGGGTTAGGGTTAGTTTGAGGGTTAGGGCTCGGTTTAGGATACGGGTTAGGATTAGGGTACGTGTTAGGGTTAGGGTAGGGGTTAGGGTTAGGGTACGCGTTAGGGTTAGGGTAGTTATTAAACCTATCCCACTCTCTAGATACCCCTTAGCACGTCAAGGAATATTATTTGGGGGTCCAGCCATGGAGAAGAGTTTAGACACTAGGAGAAGATAAGGAACACACCCATTATCAAGAAATCACATTAGGATTCTCTTTTTAACCTGTTCCTTAAAACACTAGTGCTTAGGAAATCTATTGGAGGCAGAAGCAGTCAAGGGTAGCTTAGGGTTAGGGTTAGGGTTAGGGTACGGCTTAGGGTACGGGTTCGGGTACGGGTTCGGGTACGGCGTAGGTTATGGGTTAGTTTTAGGGTTAGGGTTAGTTTGAGGGTTAGGGCTCGGTTTAGGTTACGTGTTAGGATTAGGGTACGTGTTAGGGTTAGGGTAGGGGTTAGGGTTAGGGTACGCGTTAGGGTTAGGGTAGTTATTAAACATATCCCACTCTCTAGATACCCCTTAGCACGTCAAGGAATATTATTTGGGGGTGCAGCCATGGAGAAGAGTTTAGACACTAGGAGAAGATAAGGAACACACCCATTATCAATAAATCACATTAGGATTCTCTTTTTAACCTGTTCCTTAAAACACTAGTGCTTAGGAAATCTATTGGAGGCAGAAGCAGTCAAGGGTAGCTTAGGGTTAGGGTTTGGGTTAGGGTACGGCTTAGGGTACGGGTTCGGGTACGGGTTCGGGTACGCGTTTGGGTATGGCGTAGGATATGGGTTAGGGTTAGGGTTAGTTTGAGGGTTAGGGCTCGGTTTATGTTACGGGTTAGGATTAGGGTACGTGTTAGGGTTAGGGTAGGGTTTAGGGTTAGGGTACGCGTTAGGGTTAGGGTAGTTATTAAACCTATCCCACTCTCTAGATACCCCTTAGCACGTTAAGGAATATTATTTGGGGGTCGAGCCATGGAGAAGAGTTTAGACACTAGGAGAAGATAAGGAACACACCCATTATCCTGAAATCACATTAGGATTCTCTTTTTAACCTGTTCCTTAAAACACTAGTGCTTAGGAAATCTATTGGAGGCAGAAGCAGTCAAGGGTAGCTTAGGGTTAGGGTTAGGGTTAGGGTACGGCTTAGGGTACGGGTTCGGGTACGGGTTCGGGTCCGGGTTCGGGTACGGCGTAGGGTATGGGTTAGGTTTAGGGTTAGGGTTAGTTTGAGGGTTAGGGCTCGGTTTAGGTTACGGGTTAGGATTAG
>NW_027175163.1:1470000-1475000 GCF_028021215.1 Eschrichtius robustus
TAGGATTCTCTTTTTAACCTGTTCGTTAAAACACTAGTGCTTAAGAAATCTATTGGAGGCAGAAGCAGTCAAGGGTAGCTTAGGGTTAGGGTTAGGGTTAGGGTACGGCTTAGGGTACGGGTTCGGGTACGGGTTCGTGTACGGCGTAGCGTATGGGTTAGGGTTAGGGTTAGGGTTAGTTTGAAGGTTAGGGCTCGGTTTAGGGTACGGGTTAGGATTAGGGTTCGTGTTAGGTTTAGGGTAGGGGTTAGGGTTAGGGTACGCGTTAGGGGTAGGGTAGTTATTAAACCTTTCCCACTCCCTAGATACCCCTTAGCACGTCAAGGAATATTATTTGGGGGTCCAGCCATGGAGAAGAGTTTAGACAGTAGGAGAAGATAAGGAACACACCCATTATCCTGAAATCACATTAGGATTCTCTTTTTAACCTGTTCCTTAATACACTAGTGCTTAGGAAATCTATTGGAGGCAGAAGCAGTCAAGGGTAGCTTAGGGTTAGGTTTAGGGTTAGGGTTATGGTTAGGGTTAGGTACGGCTTAGTGTACGGGTTCGGGTACGTGTTCGGGTATGGCGTAGGGTATGGGTTAGGGTTATGGTTAGGGTTAGTTTGAGGGTTAGGGCTCGGTTTAGGTTACGGGTTAGGATTAGGGTACGTCTTAGGGTTAGGGTAGAGGTTAGGGTTAGGGTACGCGTTAGGGTTAGGGTAGTTATTAAACCTATCCCACTCTCTAGATAACCCTTAGCACGTCAAGGAATATTATTTGGGGGTCCAGCCATGGAGAAGAGTTTAGACACTAGGAGAAGATAAGGAACACACCCATTATCAAGAAATCACATTAGGATTCTCTTTTTAACCTGTTCCTTAAAACACTAGTGCTTAGGAAATCTATTGGAGGCAGAAGCAGTCAAGGGTAGCTTAGGGTTAGGGTTAGGGTTAGGGTTAGGGTTAGCTTTAGGGTACGGCTTAGGGTACGGGTTCGGGTACGGGTTCGGGTACGGCGTAGGGTATGGGTTAGGGTTAGGGTTAGGGTTAGTTTGAGGGTTAGGGCTCGGTTTAGGGTACGGGTTAGGATTAGGGTACGTGTTAGGGTTAGGGTATGCGTTAGGGTTAGGGTAGTTATTAAACCTATCCCACTCTCTAGATACCCCTTAGCACGTCAAGGAATATTATTTGGGTGTCCAGCCATGGAGAAGAGTTTAGACACTAGGAGAAGATAAGGAACACACCCATTATCAAGAAATCACATTAGGATTCTCTTTTTAACCTGTTCCTTAAAACACTAGTGCTTAGGAAATCTATTGGAGGCAGAAGCAGTCAAGGGTAGCTTAGGGTTAGGGTTAGGTTTAGGGTTAGGGTTAGGGTTAGGGTACGGCTTAGGGTACGGTTTCGGGTACGGGTTCGTGTACGGCGTAGGGTATGGGTTAGGGTTAGGGTTAGTTTGAAGGTTAGGGCTCGGTTTAGGGTACGGGTTAGGATTAGGGTACGTGTTAGGGTTAGGGTAGGGGTTAGGGTTAGGGTACGCGTTAGGGTTAGGGTAGTTATTAAACCTATCCCACTCTCTAGATACCCCTTAGCACGTCAAGGAATATTATTTGGGGGTCCAGCCATGGAGAAGAGTTTAGACACTAGGAGAAGATAAGGAACACACCCATTATCAAGAAATCACATTAGGATTCTCTTTTTAACCTGTTCCTTAAAACACTAGTGCTTAGGAAATCTATTGGAGGCAGAAGCAGTCAAGGGTAGCTTAGGGTTAGGGTTAGGGTTAGGGTACGGCTTAGGGTACGGGTTCGGGTACGGGTTCGGTTACGGTTTCGGGTACGGCGTAGGGTATGGGTTAGGTTTAGGGTTAGGGTTAGTTTGAGGGTTAGGGCTCGGTTTAGGTTACGGGTTAGGATTAGGGTACGTGTTAGGGTTAGGGTAGGGGTTAGGGTTAGGGTACGCGTTAGGGTTAGGGTAGTTATTAAACCTATCCCACTCTCTACATACCCCTTAGCACGTCAAGGAATATTATTTGGGGGTCCAGCCATGGAGAAGAGTTTAGACACTTGGAGAATATAAGGAACACACCCATTATCCTGAAATCACATTAGGATTCTCTTTTTAACCTGTTCCTTAAAACACTAGTGCTTAGGAAATCTATTGGAGGCAGAAGCAGTCAAGGGTAGCTTAGGGTTAGGGTTAGGGTTAGGGTACGGCTTAGGGTACGGGTTCGGGTACGGGTTCGTGTACGGCGTACGGTATGGGTTTGGGTTAGGGTTAGGGTTAGTTTGAAGGTTAGGGCTCGGTTTAGGGTACGAGTTAGGATTAGGGTTCGTGTTAGGGATAGGGGAGGGGTTAGGGTTAGGGTACGTGTTAGGGTTAGGGTAGTTATTAAACCTATCTCACTCTCTAGATACCCCTTAGCACGTCAAGGAATATTATTTGGGGGTCCAGCCATGGAGAAGGGTTTAGACACTAGGAGAAGATAAGGAACACACCCATTATCAAGAAATCACATTAGGATTCTCTTTTTAACCTGTTCCTTAAAACACTAGTGCTTAGGAAGTCTATTGGAGGCAGAAGCAGACAAGGGTAGCTTAGGGTTAGGTTTAGGGTTAGGGCTAGGGTTAGGACACGGCTTAGGGTACGGGTTCGGGTACGGGTTCGTGTACGGCGTAGGGTATGGGTTTGGGTTAGGGTTAGGGTTAGTTTGAAGGTTAGGGCTCGGTTTAGGGTACGGGTTAGGATTAGGGTTCGTGTTAGGGTTAGGGTAGGAGTTAGGGTTAGGGTACGCGTTAGGGTTAGGGTAGTTATTAAACCTATCCCACTCTCTAGATACCCCTTAGCACGTCAAGGAATATTATTTGGGTGTCCAGCCATGGAGAAGAGTTTAGACAGTAGGAGAAGATAAGGAACACACCCATTATCAAGAAATCACATTAGGATTCTCTTTTTAACCTGTTCCTTAAAACACTAGTGCTTAGGAAATCTATTGGAGGCAGAAGCAGTCAAGGGTAGCTTAGGGTTAGGGTTAGGGTTAGGGTACGGCTTAGGGTACGGGTTCGGGTACGGGTTCGGGTACGGCGTAGGGTATGGGTTAGGGTTAGGGTTAGGGTTAGTTTGAGTGTTAGGGCTCGGTTTAGGTTACGGTTAGGGTTAGGGTTAGGGTTAGGGTTAGGGTTAGGGTTAGGGTTAGGGTTAGGGTTAGGGTTAGGGTACGGCTTAGTGTACGGGTTCGGGTACGGGTTCGGGTATGGCGTAGGGTATGGGTTAGGGTTAGGGTTAGGGTTAGTTTGAGGGTTAGGGCTCGGTTTAGGTTACGGGTTAGGATTAGGGTACGTCTTAGGGTTAGGGTAGGGGTTAGGGTTAGGGTACGCGTTAGGGTTAGGGTAGTTATTAAACCTATCCCACTCTCTAGATAACCCTTAGCACGTCAAGGAATATTATTTGGGGGTCCAGCCATGGAGAAGAGTTTAGACACTAGGAGAAGATAAGGAACACACCCATTATCAAGAAATCACATTAGGATTCTCTTTTTTAACCTGTTCCTTAAAACACTAGTGCTTAGGAAATCTATTGGAGGCAGAAGCAGTCAAGGGTAGCTTAGGGTTAGGGTTAGGGTTAGGGTACGGCTTAGGGTACGGGTTCGGGTACGGGTTCGGGTACGGCGTAGGGTATGGGTTAGGGTTAGGGTTAGGGTTAGTTTGAGGGTTAGGGCTCGGTTTAGGGTAAGGGTTAGGATTAGTGTACGTGTTAGGTTTAGGGTAGGGGTTAGGTTTAGGGTACGCATTAGGGTTAGGGTAGTTATTAAACCTATCCCACTCTCTAGATACCCTTAGCACGTCAAGGAATATTATTTGGGGGTCCAGCCATGGAGAAGAGTTTAGACACTAGGAGAAGATAAGGAACACACCCATTATCAAGAAATCACATTAGGATTCTCTTTTTAACCTGTTCCTTAAAACACTAGTGCTTAGGAAATCTATTGGGGGCAGAAGCAGTCAAGGGTAGCTTAGGGTTAGGGTTAGGGTTAGGGTACGGCTTAGGGTACGGGTTCGGGTACGGGTTCGTGTACGGCGTAGGGTATGGGTTAGGGTTAGGGTTAGGGTTAGTTTGAAGGTTAGGGCTCGGTTTATGGTACGGGTTAGGATTAGGGTTCGTGTTAGGGTTAGGGTAGGGGTTAGGGTTAGGGTACGCGTTAGGGTTAGGGTAGTTATTAAACCTATCCCACTCCCTAGATACCCCTTAGCACGTCAAGGAATATTATTTGGGGGTCCAGCCATGGAGAAGAGTTTAGACAGTAGGAGAAGATAAGGAACACACCCATTATCCTGAAATCACATTAGGATTCTCTTTTTAACCTGTTCCTTAATACACTAGTGCTTAGGAAATCTATTGGAGGCAGAAGCTGTCAAGGGTAGCTTAGGGTTAGGGTTAGGTTTAGGTTTAGGGTTAGGGTTACGGTTAGGGTTAGGGTACGGCTTAGTGTACGGGTTCGGGTACGGGTTCGGGTATGGCGTAGGGTATGGGTTAGGGTTAGGGTTAGGGTTAGTTTGAGGGTTAGGGCTCGGTTTAGGTTACGGGTTAGGATTAGGGTACGTCTTAGGGTTAGGGTAGGGGTTAGGGTTAGGGTACGCGTTAGGGTTAGGGTAGTTATTAAACCTATCCCACTCCCTAGATAGCCCTTAGCACGTCAAGGAATATTATTTGGGGGTCCAGCCATGGAGAAGAGTTTAGACACTAGGAGAAGATGAGGAACACACCCATTATCAAGAAATCACATTAGGATTCTCTTTTTAACCTGTTCCTTAAAACACTAGTGCTTAGGAAATCTATTGGAGGCAGAAGCAGTCAAGGGTAGCTTAGGGTTAGGGTTAGGGTTAGGGTTAGGGTTAGCTTTAGGGTACGGCTTAGGGTACGGGTTCGGGTACGGGTTCGGGTACGGCGTAGGGTATGGGTTAGGGTTAGGGTTAGGGTTAGTTTGAGGGTTAGGGCTCGGTTTAGGGTACGGGTTAGG
>NW_027175163.1:1480000-1507500 GCF_028021215.1 Eschrichtius robustus
GGGGTCCAGCCATGGAGAAGAATTTAGACACTAGGAGAAGATAAGGAACACACCCATTATCAAGAAATCACATTAGGATTCTCTTTTTAACCTGTTCCTTAAAACATTAGTGCTTAGGAAATCTATTGGAAGCAGAAGCAGTCAAGGGTAGCTTAGGGTTAGGGTTAGGGTTAGGGTTAGGGTTAGCTTTAGGGTACGGCTTAGGGTACGGGTTCGGGTACGGGTTCGGGTACGGCGTAGGGTATGGGTTAGGGTTAGGGTTAGGGTTAGTTTGAGGGTTAGGGCTCGGTTTAGGGTACGGGTTAGGATTAGGGTACGTGTTAGGGTTAGGGTACGCGTTAGGGTTAGGGTAGTTATTAAACCTATCCCACTCTCTAGATACCCCTTAGCACGTCAAGGAATATTATTTGGGGGTCCAGCCATGGAGAAGAGTTTAGACACTAGGAGAAGATAAGGAACACACCCATTATCAAGAAATCACATTAGGATTCTCTTTTTAACCTGTTCCTTAAAACACTAGTGCTTAGGAAATCTATTGGAGGCAGAAGCAGTCAAGGGTAGCTTAGGGTTAGGGTTAGGTTTAGGGTTAGGGTTAGGGTTAGGGTACGGCTTAGGGTACGGTTTCGGGTACGGGTTCGTGTACGGCGTAGGGTATGGGTTAGGGTTAGGGTTAGTTTGAAGGTTAGGGCTCGGTTTAGGGTACGGGTTAGGATTAGGGTACGTGTTAGGGTTAGGGTAGGGGTTAGGGTTAGGGTACGCGTTAGGGTTAGGGTAGTTATTAAACCTATCCCACTCTCTAGATACCCCTTAGCACGTCAAGGAATATTATTTGGGGGTCCAGCCATGGAGAAGAGTTTAGACACTAGGAGAAGATAAGGAACACACCCATTATCAAGAAATCACATTAGGATTCTCTTTTTAACCTGTTCCTTAAAACACTAGTGCTTAGGAAATCTATTGGAGGCAGAAGCAGTCAAGGGTAGCTTAGGGTTAGGGTTAGGGTTAGGGTACGGCTTAGGGTACGGGTTCGGGTACGGGTTCGGTTACGGGTTCGGGTACGGCGTAGGGTATGGGTTAGGTTTAGGGTTAGGGTTAGTTTGAGGGTTAGGGCTCGGTTTAGGTTACGGGTTAGGAATAGGGTACGTGTTAGGGTTAGGGTAGGGGTTAGGGTTAGGGTACGCGTTAGGGTTAGGGTAGTTATTAAACCTATCCCACTCTCTACATACCCCTTAGCACGTCAAGGAATATTATTTGGGGGTCCAGCCATGGAGAAGAGTTTAGACACTAGGAGAAGATAAGGAACACACCCATTATCCTGAAATCACATTAGGATTCTCTTTTTAACCTGTTCCTTAAAACACTAGTGCTTAGGAAATCTATTGGAGGCAGAAGCAGTCAAGGGTAGCTTAGGGTTAGGGTTAGGGTTAGGGTACGGCTTAGGGTACGGGTTCGGGTACGGGTTCGGGTACGGCGTAGGGTATGGGTTAGGTTTAGGGTTAGGGTTAGTTTGAGGGTTAGGGCTCGGTTTAGGTTACGGGTTAGGATTAGGGTACGTGTTAGGGTTAGGGTAGGGGTTAGGGTTAGGGTACGCGTTAGGGTTAGGGTGGTTATTAAACCTATCCCACACTCTAGATACCCCTTAGCACGTCAAGGAATATTATTTGGGGGTCCAGCCATGGAGAAGAGTTTAGACACTAGGAGAAGATAAGGAACACACCCATTATCAAGAAATCACATTAGGATTCTCTTTTTAACCTGTTCCTTAAAACACTAGTGCTTAGGAAATCTATTGGAGGCAGAAGCAGTCAAGGGTAGCTTAGGGTTAGGGTTAGGGTTAGGGTACGGCTTAGGGTACGGGTTCGGGTACGGGTTCGGATACGGGTTCGGGTACGGCGTAGGGTATGGGTTAGGTTTAGGATTAGGGTTAGTTTGAGGGTTAGGGCTCGGTTTAGGTTACGTGTTAGGATTAGGGTACGTGTTAGGGTTAGGGTAGGGGTTAGGGTTAGGGTACGCGTTAGGGTTAGGGTAGTTATTAAACCTATCCCACTCTCTAGATACCCCTTAGCACGTCAAGGAATATTATTTGGGGGTCCAGCCATGGAGAAGAGTTTAGACACTAGGAGAAGATAAGGAACACACCCATTATCAATAAATCACATTAGGATTCTCTTTTTAACCTGTTCGTTAAAACACTAGTGCTTAAGAAATCTATTGGAGGCAGAAGCAGTCAAGGGTAGCTTAGGGTTAGGGTTAGGGTTAGGGTACGGCTTAGAGTACGGGTTCGGGTACGGGTTCGTGTACGGCGTAGCGTATGGGTTAGGGTTAGGGTTAGGGTTAGTTTGAAGGTTAGGGCTCGGTTTAGGGTACGGGTTAGGATTAGGGTTCGTGTTAGGTTTAGGGTAGGGGTTAGGGTTAGGGTACGCGTTAGGGGTAGGGTAGTTATTAAACCTATCCCACTCCCTAGATACCCCTTAGCACGTCAAGGAATATTATTTGGGGGTCCAGCCATGGAGAAGAGTTTAGACAGTAGGAGAAGATAAGGAACACACCCATTATCCTGAAATCACATTAGGATTCTCTTTTTAACCTGTTCCTTAATACACTAGTGCTTAGGAAATCTATTGGAGGCAGAAGCAGTCAAGGGTAGCTTAGGGTTAGGTTTAGGGTTAGGGTTATGGTTAGGGTTAGGTACGGCTTAGTGTACGGGTTCGGGTACGGGTTCGGGTATGGCGTAGGGTATGGGTTAGGGTTATGGTTAGGGTTAGTTTGAGGGTTAGGGCTCGGTTTAGGTTACGGGTTAGGATTAGGGTACGTCTTAGGGTTAGGGTAGAGGTTAGGGTTAGGGTACGCGTTAGGGTTAGGGTAGTTATTAAACCTATCCCACTCTCTAGATAACCCTTAGCACGTCAAGGAATATTATTTGGGGGTCCAGCCATGGAGAAGAGTTTAGACACTAGGAGAAGATAAGGAACACACCCATTATCAAGAAATCACATTAGGATTCTCTTTTTAACCTGTTCCTTAAAACACTAGTGCTTAGGAAATCTATTGGAGGCAGAAGCAGTCAAGGGTAGCTTAGGGTTAGGGTTAGGGTTAGGGTTAGGGTTAGCTTTAGGGTACGGCTTAGGGTACGGGTTCGGGTACGGGTTCGGGTACGGCGTAGGGTATGGGTTAGGGTTAGGGTTAGGGTTAGTTTGAGGGTTAGGGCTCGGTTTAGGGTACGGGTTAGGATTAGGGTACGTGTTAGGGTTAGGGTACGCGTTAGGGTTAGGGTAGTTATTAAACCTATCCCACTCTCTAGATACCCCTTAGCACGTCAAGGAATATTATTTGGGTGTCCAGCCATGGAGAAGAGTTTAGACACTAGGAGAAGATAAGGAACACACCCATTATCAAGAAATCACATTAGGATTCTCTTTTTAACCTGTTCCTTAAAACACTAGTGCTTAGGAAATCTATTGGAGGCAGAAGCAGTCAAGGGTAGCTTAGGGTTAGGGTTAGGTTTAGGGTTAGGGTTAGGGTTAGGGTACGGCTTAGGGTACGGTTTCGGGTACGGGTTCGTGTACGGCGTAGGGTATGGGTTAGGGTTAGGGTTAGTTTGAAGGTTAGGGCTCGGTTTAGGGTACGGGTTAGGATTAGGGTACGTGTTAGGGTTAGGGTAGGGGTTAGGGTTAGGGTACGCGTTAGGGTTAGGGTAGTTATTAAACCTATCCCACTCTCTAGATACCCCTTAGCACGTCAAGGAATATTATTTGGGGGTCCAGCCATGGAGAAGAGTTTAGACACTAGGAGAAGATAAGGAACACACCCATTATCAAGAAATCACATTAGGATTCTCTTTTTAACCTGTTCCTTAAAACACTAGTGCTTAGGAAATCTATTGGAGGCAGAAGCAGTCAAGGGTAGCTTAGGGTTAGGGTTAGGGTTAGGGTACGGCTTAGGGTACGGGTTCGGGTACGGGTTCGGTTACGGTTTCGGGTACGGCGTAGGGTATGGGTTAGGTTTAGGGTTAGGGTTAGTTTGAGGGTTAGGGCTCGGTTTAGGTTACGGGTTAGGATTAGGGTACGTGTTAGGGTTAGGGTAGGGGTTAGGGTTAGGGTACGCGTTAGGGTTAGGGTAGTTATTAAACCTATCCCACTCTCTACATACCCCTTAGCACGTCAAGGAATATTATTTGGGGGTCCAGCCATGGAGAAGAGTTTAGACACTTGGAGAATATAAGGAACACACCCATTATCCTGAAATCACATTAGGATTCTCTTTTTAACCTGTTCCTTAAAACACTAGTGCTTAGGAAATCTATTGGAGGCAGAAGCAGTCAAGGGTAGCTTAGGGTTAGGGTTAGGGTTAGGGTACGGCTTAGGGTACGGGTTCGGGTACGGGTTCGGTTACGGGTTCGGGTACGGCGTAGGGTATGGGTTAGGTTTAGGGTTAGGGTTAGTTTGAGGGTTAGGGCTCGGTTTAGGTTACGGGTTAGGATTAGGGTACGTGTTAGGGTTAGGGTAGGGGTTAGGGTTAGGGTACGCGTTAGGGTTAGGGTAGTTATTAAACCTATCCCACACTCTAGATACCCCTTAGCACGTCAAGGAATATTATTTGGGGGTCCAGCCATGGAGAAGAGTTTAGACACTAGGAGAAGATAAGGAACACACCCATTATCAAGAAATCACATTAGGATTCTCTTTTTAACCTGTTCCTTAAAACACTAGTGCTTAGGAAATCTATTGGAGGCAGAAGCAGTCAAGGGTAGCTTAGGGTTAGGGTTAGGGTTAGGGTACGGCTTAGGGTACGGGTTCGGGTACGGGTTCGTGTACGCTGTAGGGTATGGGTTAGGGTTAGGGTTAGGGTTAGTTTGAAGGTTAGGGCTCGGTTTAGGGTACGGGTTAGGATTAGGGTTCGTGTTAGGGTTAGGGTAGGGGTTAGGGTTAGGGTACGCGTTAGGGTTAGGGTAGTTATTAAACCTATCCCACTCTCTAGATACCCCATAGCACGTCAAGGAATATTATTTGGGGGTCCAGCCATGGAGAAGAGTTTAGACACTAGGAGAAGATAAGGAACACACCCATTATCAAGAAATCACATTAGGATTCTCTTTTTAACCTGTTCCTTAAAACACTAGTGCTTAGGAAATCTATTGGAGGCAAAAGCAGTCAAGGTAGATTAAGGTTAGGGTTAGGGTTAGGGCTAGTGTTAGGACACGGCTTAGGTTACGGGTTCGGGTACGGGTTCGTGTACGGCGTACGGTATGGGTTTGGGTTAGGGTTAGGGTTAGTTTGAAGGTTAGGGCTCGGTTTAGGGTACGAGTTAGGATTAGGGTTCGTGTTAGGGATAGGGGAGGGGTTAGGGTTAGGGTACGTGTTAGGGTTAGGGTAGTTATTAAACCTATCTCACTCTCTAGATACCCCTTAGCACGTCAAGGAATATTATTTGGGGGTCCAGCCATGGAGAAGGGTTTAGACACTAGGAGAAGATAAGGAACACACCCATTATCAAGAAATCACATTAGGATTCTCTTTTTAACCTGTTCCTTAAAACACTAGTGCTTAGGAAATCTATTGGAGGCAGAAGCAGACAAGGGTAGCTTAGGGTTAGGTTTAGGGTTAGGGCTAGGGTTAGGACACGGCTTAGGGTACGGGTTCGGGTACGGGTTCGTGTACGGCGTAGGGTATGGGTTTGGGTTAGGGTTAGGGTTAGTTTGAAGGTTAGGGCTCGGTTTAGGGTACGGGTTAGGATTAGGGTTCGTGTTAGGGTTAGGGTAGGAGTTAGGGTTAGGGTACGCGTTAGGGTTAGGGTAGTTATTAAACCTATCCCACTCTCTAGATACCCCTTAGCACGTCAAGGAATATTATTTGGGTGTCCAGCCATGGAGAAGAGTTTAGACAGTAGGAGAAGATAAGGAACACACCCATTATCCTGAAATCACATTAGGATTCTCTTTTTAACCTGTTCCTTAATACACTAGTGCTTAGGAAATCTATTGGAGGCAGAAGCTGTCAAGGGTAGCTTAGGGTTAGGGTTAGGTTAGGTTTAGGGTTAGGGTTACGGTTAGGGTTAGGGTACGGCTTAGTGTACGGGTTCGGGTACGGGTTCGGGTATGGCGTAGGGTATGGGTTAGGGTTAGGGTTAGGGTTAGTTTGAGGGTTAGGGCTCGGTTTAGGTTACGGGTTAGGATTAGGGTACGTCTTAGGGTTAGGGTAGGGGTTAGGGTTAGGGTACGCGTTAGGGTTAGGGTAGTTATTAAACCTATCCCACTCCCTAGATAGCCCTTAGCACGTCAAGGAATATTATTTGGGGGTCCAGCCATGGAGAAGAGTTTAGACACTAGGAGAAGATGAGGAACACACCCATTATCAAGAAATCACATTAGGATTCTCTTTTTAACCTGTTCCTTAAAACACTAGTGCTTAGGAAATCTATTGGAGGCAGAAGCAGTCAAGGGTAGCTTAGGGTTAGGGTTAGGGTTAGGGTTAGGGTTAGCTTTAGGGTACGGCTTAGGGTACGGGTTCGGGTACGGGTTCGGGTACGGCGTAGGGTATGGGTTAGGGTTAGGGTTAGGGTTAGTTTGAGGGTTAGGGCTCGGTTTAGGGTACGGGTTAGGATTAGGGTACGTGTTAGGGTTAGGGTACGCGTTAGGGTTAGGGTAGTTATTAAACCTATCCCACTCTCTAGATACCCCTTAGCACGTCAAGGAATATTATTTGGGGGTCCAGCCATGGAGAAGAGTTTAGACACTAGGAGAAGATAAAGAACACACCCATTATCAAGAAATCACATTAGGATTCTCTTTTTAACCTGTTCCTTAAAACACTAGTGCTTAGGAAATCTATTGGAGGCAGAAGCAGTAAAGGGTAGCTTAGGGTTAGGGTTAGGGTTAGGGCTAGGGTTAGGACACGGCTTAGGGTACGGGTTCGGGTACGGGTTCGTGTTCGGCGTAGGGTATGGGTTTGGGTTAGGGTTAGGGTTAGTTTGAAGTTTAGGGCTCGGTTTAGGGTATGGGTTAGGATTAGGGTTCGTGTTAGGGTTAGGGTAGGGGTTAGGGTTAGGGTACGCGTTAGGGTTAGGGTAGTTATTAAACCTATCCCACTCTCTAGATACCCCTTAGCACGTCAAGGAATATTATTTGGGTGTCCATCCATGGAGAAGAGTTTAGACACTAGGAGAAGATAAGGAACACACCCATTATCAAGAAATCACATTAGGATTCTCTTTTTAACCTGTTCCTTAAAACACTAGTGCTTAGGAAATCTATTGGAGGCAGAAGCAGTCAAGGGTAGCTTAGGGTTAGGGTTAGGTTTAGGGTTAGGGTTAGGGTTAGGGTACGGCTTAGGGTACGGTTTCGGGTACGGGTTCGTGTACGGCGTAGGGTATGGGTTAGGGTTAGGGTTAGTTTGAAGGTTAGGGCTCGGTTTAGGGTACGGGTTAGGATTAGGGTACGTGTTAGGGTTAAGGTAGGGGTTAGGGTGAGGGTACGCGTTAGGGTTAGGGTAGTTATTAAACCTATCCCACTCTCTAGATACCCCTTAGCACGTCAAGGAATATTTTTTGGGGGTCCAGCCATGGAGAAGAGTTTAGACACTAGGAGAAGATAAAGAACACACCCATTATCAAGAAATCACATTAGGATTCTCTTTTTAACATCTTCCCTAAAACACTAGTGCTTAGGAAATCTATTGGAGGCAGAAGCAGTCAAGGGTAGCTTAGGGTTAGGGTTAGGGTTAGGGTACGGCTTAGGGTACGGGTTCGTGTACGGCGTAGGGTATGGGTTAGTGTTAGTGTTAGGGTTAGTTTGAAGGTTTGGTCTCGGTTTAGTGTACGGGTTAGGATTAGGGTTCGTGTTAGGGTTAGGGTAGGGGTTAGGGTTAGGGTACGCGTTAGGGTTAGGGTAGTTATTAAACCTATCCCACTCTCTAGATACCCCTTAGCACGTCAAGGAATATTATTTGGGGGTCCAGCCATGGAGAAGAGTTTAGACACTAGGAGAAGATAAGGAACACACCCATTATCCTGAAATCACATTAGGATTTTCTTTTTAACCTGTTCCTTAATACACTAGTGCTTAGGAAATCTATTGGAGGCAGAAGCAGTCAAGGGTAGCTTAGGGTTAGGGTTACGGTTAGGGTTAGGGTTAGGGTACGGCTTAGGGTACGGGTTCGGGTACGGGTTCGGGTACGGCGTAGGGTATGGGTTAGGGTTAGGGTTAGGGTTAGTTTGAGTGTTAGGGCTCGGTTTAGGTTACGGTTAGGGTTAGGGTTAGGGTTAGGGTTAGGGTTAGGGTTAGGGTTAGGGTTAGGGTTAGGGTACGGCTTAGTGTACGGGTTCGGGTACGGGTTCGGGTATGGCGTAGGGTATGGGTTAGGGTTAGGGTTAGGGTTAGTTTGAGGGTTAGGGCTCGGTTTAGGTTACGGGTTAGGATTAGGGTACGTCTTAGGGTTAGGGTAGGGGTTAGGGTTAGGGTACGCGTTAGGGTTAGGGTAGTTATTAAACCTATCCCACTCTCTAGATAACACTTAGCACGTCAAAGAATATTATTTGGGGGTCCAGCCATGGAGAAGAGTTTAGACACTAGGAGAAGATAAGGAACACACCCATTATCAAGAAATCACATTAGGATTCTCTTTTTAACCTGTTCCTTAAAACACTAGTGCTTAGGAAATCTATTGGAGGCAGAAGCAGTCAAGGGTAGCTTAGGGTTAGGGTTAGGGTTAGGGTACGGCTTAGGGTACGGGTTCGGGTACGGGTTCGTGTACGCTGTAGGGTATGGGTTAGGGTTAGGGTTAGGGTTAGTTTGAAGGTTAGGGCTCGGTTTAGGGTACGGGTTAGGATTAGGGTTCGTGTTAGGGTTAGGGTAGGGGTTAGGGTTAGGTTACGCGTTAGGGTTAGGGTAGTTATTAAACCTATCCCACTCTCTAGATACCCCATAGCACGTCAAGGAATATTATTTGGGGGTCCAGCCATGGAGAAGAGTTTAGACACTAGGAGAAGATAAGGAACACACCCATTATCAAGAAATCACATTAGGATTCTCTTTTTAACCTGTTCCTTAAAACACTAGTGCTTAGGAAATCTATTGGAGGCAAAAGCAGTCAAGGGTAGATTAAGGTTAGGGTTAGGGTTAGGGCTAGTGTTAGGACACGGCTTAGGGTACGGGTTCGGGTACGGGTTCGTGTACGGCGTACGGTATGGGTTTGGGTTAGGGTTAGGGTTAGTTTGAAGGTTAGGGCTCGGTTTAGGGTACGAGTTAGGATTAGGGTTCGTGTTAGGGTTAGGGGAGGGGTTAGGGTTAGGGTACGCGTTAGGGTTAGGGTAGTTATTAAACCTATCCCACTCTCTAGATACCCCTTAGCACGTCAAGGAATATTATTTGGGGGTCCAGCCATGGAGAAGAGTTTAGACACTAGGAGAAGATAAGGAACACACCCATTATCAAGAAATCACATTAGGATTCTCTTTTTAACCTGTTCCTTAAAACACTAGTGCTTAGGAAATCTATTGGAGGCAGAAGCAGTCAAGGGTAGCTTAGGGTTAGGGTTAGGTTTAGGGTACGGCTTAGGGTACGGGTTCGGGTACGGGTTCGGGTACGGGTTCGGGTACGGCGTAGGGTATGGGTTAGGTTTAGGGTTAGGGTTAGTTTGAGGGTTAGGGCTCGGTTTAGGTTACGGGTTAGGATTAGGGTACGTGTTAGGGTTAGGGTAGGTGTTAGGGTTAGGGTACGCGTTAGGGTTAGGGTAGTTATTAAACCTATCCCACACTCTAGATACCCCTTAGCACGTCAAGGAATATTATTTGGGGGTCCAGCCATGGAGAAGAGTTTAGACACTAGGAGAAGATAAGAACACACCCATTATCAAGAAATCACATTAGGATTCTCTTTTTAACCTGTTCCTTAAAACACTAGTGCTTAGGAAATCTATTGGAGGCAGAAGCAGTCAAGGGTAGCTTAGGGTTAGGGTTAGGGTTAGGGTACGGCTTAGGGTACGGGTTCGGGTACGGGTTCGTGTACGGCGTAGCGTATGGGTTAGGGTTAGGGTTAGGGTTAGTTTGAAGGTTAAGGCTCGGTTTAGGGTACGGGTTAGGATTAGGGTTCGTGTTAGGGTTAGGGTAGGGGTTAGGGTTACGGTACGCGTTAGGGTTAGGGTAGTTATTAAACCTATCCCACTCCCTAGATACCCCTTAGCACGTCAAGGAATATTATTTGGGGGTCCAGCCATGGAGAAGAGTTTAGACAGTAGGAGAAGATAAGGAACACACCCATTATCCTGAAATCACATTAGGATTCTCTTTTTAACCTGTTCCTTAATACACTAGTGCTTAGGAAATCTATTGGAGGCAGAAGCAGTCAAGGGTAGCTTAGGGTTAGGGTTAGGTTTAGGTTTAGGGTTAGGGTTATGGTTAGGGTTAAGTACGGCTTAGTGTACGGGTTCGGGTACGGGTTCGGTTATGGCGTAGGGTATGGGTTAGGGTTAGGGTTAGGGTTAGTTTGAGGGTTAGGGCTCGGTTTAGGTTACGGGTTAGGATTAGGGTACGTCTTAGGGTTAGGGTAGAGGTTAGGGTTAGGGTACGCGTTAGGGTTAGGGTAGTTATTAAACCTATCCCACTCTCTAGATAACCCTTAGCACGTCAAGGAATATTATTTGGGGGTCCAGCCATGGAGAAGAGTTTAGACACTAGGAGAAGATAAGGAACACACCCATTATCAAGAAATCACATTAGGATTCTCTTTTTAACCTGTTCCTTAAAACACTAGTGCTTAGGAAATCTATTGGAGGCAGAAGCAGTCAAGGGTAGCTTAGGGTTAGGGTTAGGGTTAGGGTACGGCTTAGGGTACGGGTTCGGGTACGGGTTCGGGTACGGCGTAGGGTATGGGTTAGGTTTAGGGTTAGGGTTAGTTTGAGGGTTAGGGCTCGGTTTAGGTTACGTGTTAGGATTAGTGTACGTGTTAGGGTTAGGGTAGGGGTTAGGGTTAGGGTACGCGTTAGGGTTAGGGTAGTTATTAAACATATCCCACTCTCTAGATACCCCTTAGCACGTCAAGGAATATTATTTGGGGGTGCAGCCATGGAGAAGAGTTTAGACACTAGGAGAAGATAAGGAACACACCCATTATCAATAAATCACATTAGGATTCTCTTTTTAACCTGTTCCTTAAAACACTAGTGCTTAGGAAATCTATTGGAGGCAGAAGCAGTCAAGGGTAGCTTAGGGTTAGGGTTTGGGTTAGGGTACGGCTTAGGGTACGGGTTCGGGTACGGGTTCGGGTACGCGTTTGTGTATGGCGTAGGATATGGGTTAGGGTTAGGGTTAGTTTGAGGGTTAGGGCTCGGTTTAGGGTACGGGTTAGGATTAGGGTACGTCTTAGGGTTAGGGTAGGGGTTAGGGTTAGGGTACGCGTTAGGGTTAGGGTAGTTATTAAACCTATCACACTCTCTAGATACCCCTTAGCACGTCAAGGAATATTATTTGGGGGTCCAGCCATGGAGAAGAGTTTAGACACTAGGAGAAGATAAGGAACACACCCATTATCAAGAAATCACATTAGGATTCTCTTTTTAACCTGTTCCTTAAAACACTAGTGCTTAGGAAATCTATTGGAGGCAGAAGCAGTCAAGGGTAGCTTAGGATTAGGGTTAGGGTTAGGGTACGGCTTAGGGTACGGGTTCGGGTACGGGTTCGTGTACGGCGTAGCGTATGGGTTAGGGTTAGGGTTAGGGTTAGTTTGAAGGTTAGGGCTCGGTTTAGGGTACGGGTTAGGATTAGGGTTCGTGTTAGGGTTAGGGTAGGGGTTAGGGTTAGGGTACGCGTTAGGGTTAGGGTAGTTATTAAACCTATCCCACTCCCTAGATACCCCTTAGCACGTCAAGGAATATTATTTGGGGGTCCAGCCATGGAGAAGAGTTTAGACAGTAGGCGAAGATAAGGAACACACCCATTATCCTGAAATCACATTAGGATTCTCTTTTTAACCTGTTCCTTAATACACTAGTGCTTAGGAAATCTATTGGAGGCAGAAGCAGTCAAGGGTAGCTTAGGGTTAGGGTTAGGTTTAGGTTTAGGGTTAGGGTTATGGTTAGGGTTAGGTACGGCTTAGTGTACGGGTTCGGGTACGGGTTCTGTTATGGCGTAGGGTATGGGTTAGGGTTAGGGTTAGGGTTAGTTTGAGGGTTAGGGCTCGGTTTATGTTACGGGTTAGGATTAGGGTACGTCTTAGGGTTAGGGTAGAGGTTAGGGTTAGGGTACGCGTTAGGGTTAGGGTAGTTATTAAACCTATCCCACTCTCTAGATACCCCTTAGCACGTCAAGGAATATTATTTGGGTGTCCAGCCATGGAGAAGAGTTTAGACACTAGGAGAAGATAAGGAACACACCCATTATCAAGAAATCACATTAGGATTCTCTTTTTAACCTGTTCCTTAAAACACTAGTGCTTAGGAAATCTATTGGAGGCAGAAGCAGTCAAGGGTAGCTTAGGGTTAGGGTTAGGGTTAGGGTTAGGGTTAGCTTTAGGGTACGGCTTAGGGTACGGGTTCGGGTACGGGTTCGGGTACGGCGTAGGGTATGGGTTAGGGTTAGGGTTAGGGTTAGTTTGAGGGTTAGGGCTCGGTTTAGGGTACGGGTTAGGATTAGGGTACGTGTTAGGGTTAGGGTACGCGTTAGGGTTAGGGTAGTTATTAAACCTATCCCACTCTCTAGATACCCCTTAGCACGTCAAGGAATATTATTTGGGTGTCCAGCCATGGAGAAGTGTTTAGACACTAGGAGAAGATAAGGAACACACCCATTATCAAGAAATCACATTAGGATTCTCTTTTTAACCTGTTCCTTAAAACACTAGTGCTTAGGAAATCTATTGGAGGCAGAAGCAGTCAAGGGTAGCTTAGGGTTAGGGTTAGGTTTACGGTTAGGGTTAGGGTTAGGGTACGAATTAGGGTACGGTTTCGGGTACTGGTTCGTGTACGGCGTAGGGTATGGGTTAGGGTTAGGTTTAGTTTGAAGGTTAGGGCTCGGTTTAGGGTACGGGTTAGGATTAGGGTACGTGTTAGGGTTAGGGTAGGGGTTAGGGTTAGGGTACGCGTTAGGGTTAGGGTAGTTATTAAACCTATCCCACTCCCTAGATATCCCTTAGCACGTCAAGGAATATTTTTTGGGGGTCCAGCCATGGAGAAGAGTTTAGACACTAGGAGAAGATAAAGAACACACCCATTATCAAGAAATCACATTAGGATTCTCTTTTTAACCTGTTCCTTAAAACACTAGTGCTTAGGAAATCTATTGGAGGCAGAAGCAGTCAAGGGTAGCTTAGGGTTAGGGTTTGGGTTAGGGTACGGCTTAGGGTTAGGGTACGTGTTAGGGTTAGGGTAGGGGTTAGGGTTAGGGTACGCGTTAGGGTTAGGGTAGTTATTAAACCTATCCCACTCTCTAGATACCCCTTAGCACGTCAAGGAATATTATTTGGGGGTCCAGCCATGGAGAAGAGTTTAGACACTAGGAGAAGATAAGGAACACACCCATTATCAAGAAATCACATTAGGATTCTCTTTTTAACCTGTTCCTTAAAACACTAGTGCTTAGGAAATCTATTGGAGGCAGAAGCAGTCAAGGGTAGCTTAGGGTTAGGGTTTGGGTTAGGGTAGGGATTAGGGTACGGGTTCGGGTACGGTTTCGGGTACGGGTTTGGGTATGGCGTACGATATGGGTTAGGGTTAGGGTTAGGGTTAGTTTGAGGGTTAGGGCTCGGTGTAGGGTACGGGTTAGGATTAGGGTACGTGTTAGGGTTAGGGTAGGGGTTAGGGTTAGGGTACGCGTTAGGGTTAGGGTAGTTATTAAACCTATCCCACTCTCTAGATACCCCTTAGCACGTCAAGGAATATTATTTGGGTGTCCAGCCATGGAGAAGAGTTTAGACACTAGGAGAAGATAAGGAACACACCCATTATCAAGAAATCACATTAGGATTCTCTTTTTAACCTGTTCCTTAAAACACTAGTGCTTAGGAAATCTATTGGAGGCAGAAGCAGTCAAGGGTAGCTTAGGGTTAGGGTTAGGGTTAGGGTTAGGGTTAGGGTACGGCTTAGGGTACGGGTTCGGGTACGGGTTCGGGTACGGCGTAGGGTATGGGTTAGGGTTAGGGTTAGGGTTAGTTTGAGGGTTAGGGCTCGGTTTAGGGTACGGGTTAGGATTAGGGTACGTGTTAGGGTTAGGGTACGCGTTAGGGTTAGGGTAGTTATTAAACCTATCCCACTCTCTAGATACCCCTTAGCACGTCAAGGAATATTATTTGGGTGTCCAGCCATGGAGAAGTGTTTAGACACTAGGAGAAGATAAGGAACACACCCATTATCAAGAAATCACATTAGGATTCTCTTTTTAACCTGTTCCTTAAAACACTAGTGCTTAGGAAATCTATTGGAGGCAGAAGCAGTCAAGGGTAGCTTAGGGTTAGGGTTAGGTTTAGGGTTAGGGTTAGGGTTAGGGTACGAATTAGGGTACGGTTTCGGGTACGGGTTCGTGTACGGCGTAGGGTATGGGTTAGGGTTAGGTTTAGTTTGAAGGTTAGGGCTCGGTTTAGGGTACGGGTTAGGATTAGGGTACGTGTTAGGGTTAGGGTAGGGGTTAGGGTTAGGGTACGCGTTAGGGTTAGGGTAGTTATTAAACCTATCCCACTCCCTAGATATCCCTTAGCACGTCAAGGAATATTTTTTGGGGGTCCAGACATGGAGAAGAGTTTAGACACTAGGAGAAGATAAAGAACACACCCATTATCAAGAAATCACATTAGGATTCTCTTTTTAACCTGTTCCTTAAAACACTAGTGCTTAGGAAATCTATTGGAGGCAGAAGCAGTCAAGGGTAGCTTAGGGTTAGGGTTTGGGTTAGGGTACGGCTTAGGGTTAGGGTACGTGTTAGGGTTAGGGTAGGGGTTAGGGTTAGGGTACGCGTTAGGGTTAGGGTAGTTATTAAACCTATCCCACTCTCTAGATACCCCTTAGCACGTCAAGGAATATTATTTGGGGGTCCAGCCATGGAGAAGAGTTTAGACACTAGGAGAAGATAAGGAACACACCCATTATCAATAAATCACATTAGGATTCTCTTTTTAACCTGTTCCTTAAAACACTACTGCTTAGGAAATCTATTGGAGGCAGAAGCAGTCAAGGGTAGCTTAGGGTTAGGGTTTGGGTTAGGGTACGGCTTAGGGTTAGGGTACGTGTTAGGGTTAGGGTAGGGGTTAGGGTTAGGGTACGCGTTAGGGTTAGGGTAGTTATTAAACCTATCCCACTCTCTAGATACCCCTTAGCACGTCAAGGAATATTATTTGGGGGTCCAGCCATGGAGAAGAGTTTAGACACTAGGAGAAGATAAGGAACACACCCATTATCAAGAAATCACATTAGGATTCTCTTTTTAACCTGTTCCTTAAAACACTAGTGCTTAGGAAATCTATTGGAGGCAGAAGCAGTCAAGGGTAGCTTAGGGTTAGGGTTAGGGTTAGGGTTAGGGTTAGGGTACGGCTTAGGGTACGGGTTCGGGTACGGGTTCGGGTACGGCGTAGGGTATGGCTTAGGGTTAGGGTTAGGGTTAGTTTGAGGGTTAGGGCTCGGTTTAGGGTACGGGTTAGGATTAGGGTACGTGTTAGGGTTAGGGTACTCGTTAGGGTTAGGGTAGTTATTAAACCTATCCCACTCTCTAGATACCCCTTAGCACGTCAAGGAATATTATTTGGGTGTCCAGCCATGGAGAAGTGTTTAGACACTAGGAGAAGATAAGGAACACACCCATTATCAAGAAATCACATTAGGATTCTCTTTTTAACCTGTTCCTTAAAACACTAGTGCTTAGGAAATCTATTGGAGGCAGAAGCAGTCAAGGGTAGCTTAGGGTTAGGGTTAGGTTTAGGGTTAGGGTTAGGGTTAGGGTACGAATTAGGGTACGGTTTCGGGTACGGGCTCGTGTACGGCGTAGGGTATGGGTTAGGGTTAGGTTTAGTTTGAAGGTTAGGGCTCGGTTTAGGGTACGGGTTAGGATTAGGGTACGTGTTAGGGTTAGGGTAGGGGTTAGGGTTAGGGTACGCGTTAGGGTTAGGGTAGTTATTAAACCTATCCCACTCCCTAGATATCCCTTAGCACGTCAAGGAATATTTTTTGGGGGTCCAGCCATGGAGAAGAGTTTAGACACTAGGAGAAGATAAAGAACACACCCATTATCAAGAAATCACATTAGGATTCTCTTTTTAACCTGTTCCTTAAAACACTAGTGCTTAGGAAATCTATTGGAGGCAGAAGCAGTCAAGGGTAGCTTAGGGTTAGGGTTTGGGTTAGGGTACGGCTTAGGGTTAGGGTACGTGTTAGGGTTAGGGTAGGGGTTAGGGTTAGGGTACGCGTTAGGGTTAGGGTAGTTATTAAACCTATCCCACTCTCTAGATACCCCTTAGCACGTCAAGGAATATTATTTGGGGGTCCAGCCATGGAGAAGAGTTTAGACACTAGGAGAAGATAAGGAACACACCCATTATCAATAAATCACATTAGGATTCTCTTTTTAACCTGTTCCTTAAAACACTACTGCTTAGGAAATCTATTGGAGGCAGAAGCAGTCAAGGGTAGCTTAGGGTTAGGGTTTGGGTTAGGGTACGGCTTAGGGTTAGGGTACGTGTTAGGGTTAGGGTAGGGGTTAGGGTTAGGGTACGCGTTAGGGTTAGGGTAGTTATTAAACCTATCCCACTCTCTAGATACCCCTTAGCACGTCAAGGAATATTATTTGGGGGTCCAGCCATGGAGAAGAGTTTAGACACTAGGAGAAGATAAGGAACACACCCATTATCAAGAAATCACATTAGGATTCTCTTTTTAACCTGTTCCTTAAAACACTAGTGCTTAGGAAATCTATTGGAGGCAGAAGCAGTCAAGGGTAGCTTAGGGTTAGGGTTTGGGTTAGGGTACGGATTAGGATACGGGTTCGGGTACGGTTTCGGGTACGGGTTTGGGTATGGCGTACGATATGGGTTAGGGTTAGGGTTAGGGTTAGTTTGAGGGTTAGGGCTCGGTGTAGGGTACGGGTTAGGATTAGGGTACGTGTTAGGGTTAGGGTAGGGGTTAGGGTTAGGGTACGCGTTAGGGTTAGGGTAGTTATTAAACCTATCCCACTCTCTAGATACCCCTTAGCACGTCAAGGAATATTATTTGGGTGTCCAGCCATGGAGAAGAGTTTAGACACTAGGAGAAGATAAGGAACACACCCATTATCAAGAAATCACATTAGGATTCTCTTTTTAACCTGTTCCTTAAAACACTAGTGCTTAGGAAATCTATTGGAGGCAGAAGCAGTCAAGGGTAGCTTAGGGTTAGGGTTAGGGTTAGGGTTAGGGTTAGGGTACGGCTTAGGGTACGGGTTCGGGTACGGGTTCGTGTATGGCGTAGGGTATGGGTTAGGGTTAGGGTTAGGGTTAGTTTGAAGGTTAGGGCTCGGTTTAGGGTACGGGTTAGGATTAGGGTTCGTGTTAGGGTTAGGGTAGGGGTTAGGGTTAGGGTACGCGTTAGGGTTAGGGTAGTTATTAAACCTATCCCACTCCCTAGATACCCCTTAGCAAGTCAAGGAATATTATTTGGGGTTCCAGCCATGGAGAAGAATTTAGACAGTAGGAGAAGATGAGGAACACACCCATTATCAAGAAATCACATTAGGATTCTCTTTTTAACCTGTTCCTTAAAACACTAGTGCTTAGGAAATCTATTGGAGGCAGAAGCAGTCAAGGGTAGCTTAGGGTTAGGGTTAGGGTTAGGGTTAGGGTTAGCTTTAGGGTACGGCTTAGGGTACGGGTTCGGGTACGGGTTCGGGTACGGCGTAGGGTATGGGTTAGGGTTAGGGTTAGGGTTAGTTTGAGGGTTAGGGCTCGGTTTAGGGTACGGGTTAGGATTAGGGTACGTGTTAGGGTTAGGGTACGCGTTAGGGTTAGGGTAGTTATTAAACCTATCCCACTCTCTAGATACCCCTTAGCACGTCAAGGAATATTATTTGGGTGTCCAGCCATGGAGAAGAGTTTAGACACTAGGAGAAGATAAGGAACACACCCATTATCAAGAAATCACATTAGGATTCTCTTTTTAACCTGTTCCTTAAAACACTAGTGCTTAGGAAATCTATTGGAGGCAGAAGCAGTCAAGGGTAGCTTAGGGTTAGGGTTACGTTTAGGGTTAGGGTTAGGGTTAGGGTACGGCTTAGGGTACGGTTTCGGGTACGGGTTCGTGTACGGCGTAGGGTATGGGTTAGGGTTAGGGTTAGTTTGAAGGTTAGGGCTCGGTTTAGGGTACGGGTTAGGATTAGGGTACGTGTTAGGGTTAGGGTAGGGGTTAGGGTTAGGGTACGCGTTAGGGTTAGGGTAGTTATTAAACCTATCCCACTCTCTAGATACCCCTTAGCACGTCAAGGAATATTATTTGGGGGTCCAGCCATGGAGAAGAGTTTAGACACTAGGAGAAGATAAGGAACACACCCATTATCAAGAAATCACATTAGGATTCTCTTTTTAACCTGTTCCTTAAAACACTAGTGCTTAGGAAATCTATTGGAGGCAGAAGCAGTCAAGGGTAGCTTAGGGTTAGGGTTAGGGTTAGGGTACGGCTTAGGGTACGGGTTCGGGTACGGGTTCGGTTACGGGTTCGGGTACGGCGTAGGGTATGGGTTAGGTTTAGGGTTAGGGTTAGTTTGAGGGTTAGGGCTCGGTTTATGTTACGGGTTAGGATTAGGGTACGTGTTAGGGTTAGGGTAGGGGTTAGGGTTAGGGTACGCGTTAGGGTTAGGGTAGTTATTAAACCTATCCCACTCTCTAGATACCCCTTAGCACGTTAAGGAATATTATTTGGGGGTCCAGCCATGGAGAAGAGTTTAGACACTAGGAGAAGATAAGGAACACACCCATTATCCTGAAATCACATTAGGATTCTCTTTTTAACCTGTTCCTTAAAACACTAGTGCTTAGGAAATCTATTGGAGGCAGAAGCAGTCAAGGGTAGCTTAGGGTTAGGGTTAGGGTTAGGGTACGGCTTAGGGTACGGGTTCGGGTACGGGTTCGGGTACGGGTTCGGGTACGGCGTAGGGTATGGGTTAGGTTTAGGGTTAGGGTTAGTTTGAGGGTTAGGGCTCGGTTTAGGTTACGGGTTAGGATTAGGGTACGTGTTAGGGTTAGGGTAGGTGTTAGGGTTAGGGTACGCGTTAGGGTTAGGGTAGTTATTAAACCTATCCCACACTCTAGATACCCCTTAGCACGTCAAGGAATATTATTTGGGGGTCCAGCCATGGAGAAGAGTTTAGACACTAGGAGAAGATAAGGAACACACCCATTATAAAGAAATCACATTAGGATTCTCTTTTTAACCTGTTCCTTAAAACACTAGTGCTTAGGAAATCTATTGGAGGCAGAAGCAGTCAAGGGTAGCTTAGGGTTAGGGTTAGGGTTAGGGTAAGGATTAGGGTACGGGTTCGGGTACGGGTTCGTGTACGGCGTAGCGTATGGGTTAGGGTTAGGGTTAGGGTTAGTTTGAAGGTTAGGGCTCGGTTTAGGGTACGGGTTAGGATTAGGGTTCGTGTTAGGGTTAGGGTAGGAGTTAGGGTTAGGGTACGCGTTAGGGTTAGGGTAGTTATTAAACCTATCCCACTCCCTAGATACCCCTTAGCACGTCAAGGAATATTATTTGGGGGTCCAGCCATGGAGAAGAGTTTAGACAGTAGGAGAAGATAAGGAACACACCCATTATCCTGAAATCACATTAGCATTCTCTTTTTAACCTGTTCCTTAATACACTAGTGCTTAGGAAATCTATTGGAGGCAGAAGCAGTCAAGGGTAGCTTAGGGTTAGGGTTAGGGTTAGGTTTAGGGTTAGGGTTATGGTTAGGGTTAGGTACGGCTTAGTGTACGGGTTCGGGTACGGGTTCGGGTATGGCTTAGGGTATGGGTTAGGGTTAGGTTTAGGGTTAGTTTGAGGGTTAGGGCTCGGTTTAGGTTACGGGTTAGGATTAGGGTACGTGTTAGGGTTAGGGTAGAGGTTAGGGTTAGGGTACGCGTTAGGGTTAGGGTAGTTATTAAACCTATCCCACTCTCTAGATAACCCTTAGCACGTCAAGGAATATTATTTGGGGGTCCAGCCATGGAGAAGAGTTTAGACACTAGGAGAAGATAAGGAACACACCCATTATAAAGAAATCACATTAGGATTCTCTTTTTAACCTGTTCCTTAAAACACTAGTGCTTAGGAAATCTATTGGAGGCAGAAGCAGTCAAGGGTAGCTTAGGGTTAGGGTTAGGGTTAGGGTACGGCTTAGGGTACGGGTTCGGGTACGGGTTCGTGTACGCTGTAGGGTATGGGTTAGGGTTAGGGTTAGGGTTAGTTTGAAGGTTAGGGCTCGGTTTAGGGTACGGGTTAGGATTAGGGTTCGTGTTAGGGTTAGGGTAGGGGTTAGGGTTAGGTTACGCGTTAGGGTTAGGGTAGTTATTAAACCTATCCCACTCTCTAGATACCCCATAGCACGTCAAGGAATATTATTTGGGGGTCCAGCCATGGAGAAGAGTTTAGACACTAGGAGAAGATAAGGAACACACCCATTATCAAGAAATCACATTAGGATTCTCTTTTTAACCTGTTCCTTAAAACACTAGTGCTTAGGAAATCTATTGGAGGCAAAAGCAGTCAAGGGTAGATTAAGGTTAGGGTTAGGGTTAGGGCTAGTGTTAGGACACGGCTTAGGGTACGGGTTCGGGTACGGGTTCGTGTACGGCGTACGGTATGGGTTTGGGTTAGGGTTAGGGTTAGTTTGAAGGTTAGGGCTCGGTTTAGGGTACGAGTTAGGATTAGGGTTCGTGTTAGGGTTAGGGGAGGGGTTAGGGTTAGGGTACGCGTTAGGGTTAGGGTAGTTATTAAACCTATCCCACTCTCTAGATACCCCTTAGCACGTCAAGGAATATTATTTGGGGGTCCAGCCATGGAGAAGAGTTTAGACACTAGGAGAAGATAAGGAACACACCCATTATCAAGAAATCACATTAGGATTCTCTTTTTAACCTGTTCCTTAAAACACTAGTGCTTAGGAAATCTATTGGAGGCAGAAGCAGTCAAGGGTAGCTTAGGGTTAGGGTTTGGGTTAGGGTACGGCTTAGGGTTAGGGTACGTGTTAGGGTTAGGGTAGGGGTTAGGGTTAGGGTACGCGTTAGGGTTAGGGTAGTTATTAAACCTATCCCACTCTCTAGATACCCCTTAGCACGTCAAGGAATATTATTTGGGGGTCCAGCCATGGAGAAGAGTTTAGACACTAGGAGAAGATAAGGAACACACCCATTATCAATAAATCACATTAGGATTCTCTTTTTAACCTGTTCCTTAAAACACTACTGCTTAGGAAATCTATTGGAGGCAGAAGCAGTCAAGGGTAGCTTAGGGTTAGGGTTTGGGTTAGGGTACGGCTTAGGGTTAGGGTACGTGTTAGGGTTAGGGTAGGGGTTAGGGTTAGGGTACGCGTTAGGGTTAGGGTAGTTATTAAACCTATCCCACTCTCTAGATACCCCTTAGCACGTCAAGGAATATTATTTGGGGGTCCAGCCATGGAGAAGAGTTTAGACACTAGGAGAAGATAAGGAACACACCCATTATCAAGAAATCACATTAGGATTCTCTTTTTAACCTGTTCCTTAAAACACTAGTGCTTAGGAAATCTATTGGAGGCAGAAGCAGTCAAGGGTAGCTTAGGGTTAGGGTTTGGGTTAGGGTACGGATTAGGGTACGGGTTCGGGTACGGTTTCGGGTACGGGTTTGGGTATGGCGTACGATATGGGTTAGGGTTAGGGTTAGGGTTAGTTTGAGGGTTAGGGCTCGGTGTAGGGTACGGGTTAGGATTAGGGTACGTGTTAGGGTTAGGGTAGGGGTTAGGGTTAGGGTACGCGTTAGGGTTAGGGTAGTTATTAAACCTATCCCACTCTCTAGATACCCCTTAGCACGTCAAGGAATATTATTTGGGTGTCCAGCCATGGAGAAGAGTTTAGACACTAGGAGAAGATAAGGAACACACCCATTATCAAGAAATCACATTAGGATTCTCTTTTTAACCTGTTCCTTAAAACACTAGTGCTTAGGAAATCTATTGGAGGCAGAAGCAGTCAAGGGTAGCTTAGGGTTAGGGTTAGGTTTAGGTTAGGGTTAGGGTTAGGGTACGAATTAGGGTACGGTTTCGGGTACTGGTTCGTGTACGGCGTAGGGTATGGGTTAGGGTTAGGTTTAGTTTGAAGGTTAGGGCTCGGTTTAGGGTACGGGTTAGGATTAGGGTACGTGTTAGGGTTAGGGTAGGGGTTAGGGTTAGGGTACGCGTTAGGGTTAGGGTAGTTATTAAACCTATCCCACTCCCTAGATATCCCTTAGCACGTCAAGGAATATTTTTTGGGGGTCCAGCCATGGAGAAGAGTTTAGACACTAGGAGAAGATAAAGAACACACCCATTATCAAGAAATCACATTAGGATTCTCTTTTTAACCTGTTCCTTAAAACACTAGTGCTTAGGAAATCTATTGGAGGCAGAAGCAGTCAAGGGTAGCTTAGGGTTAGGGTTTGGGTTAGGGTACGGCTTAGGGTTAGGGTACGTGTTAGGGTTAGGGTAGGGGTTAGGGTTAGGGTACGCGTTAGGGTTAGGGTAGTTATTAAACCTATCCCACTCTCTAGATACCCCTTAGCACGTCAAGGAATATTATTTGGGGGTCCAGCCATGGAGAAGAGTTTAGACACTAGGAGAAGATAAGGAACACACCCATTATCAATAAATCACATTAGGATTCTCTTTTTAACCTGTTCCTTAAAACACTACTGCTTAGGAAATCTATTGGAGGCAGAAGCAGTCAAGGGTAGCTTAGGGTTAGGGTTTGGGTTAGGGTACGGCTTAGGGTTAGGGTACGTGTTAGGGTTAGGGTAGGGGTTAGGGTTAGGGTACGCGTTAGGGTTAGGGTAGTTATTAAACCTATCCCACTCTCTAGATACCCCTTAGCACGTCAAGGAATATTATTTGGGGGTCCAGCCATGGAGAAGAGTTTAGACACTAGGAGAAGATAAGGAACACACCCATTATCAAGAAATCACATTAGGATTCTCTTTTTAACCTGTTCCTTAAAACACTAGTGCTTAGGAAATCTATTGGAGGCAGAAGCAGTCAAGGGTAGCTTAGGGTTAGGGTTTGGGTTAGGGTACGGATTAGGGTACGGGTTCGGGTACGGTTTCGGGTACGGGTTTGGGTATGGCGTACGATATGGGTTAGGGTTAGGGTTAGGGTTAGTTTGAGGGTTAGGGCTCGGTGTAGGGTACGGGTTAGGATTAGGGTACGTGTTAGGGTTAGGGTAGGGGTTAGGGTTAGGGTACGCGTTAGGGTTAGGGTAGTTATTAAACCTATCCCACTCTCTAGATACCCCTTAGCACGTCAAGGAATATTATTTGGGTGTCCAGCCATGGAGAAGAGTTTAGACACTAGGAGAAGATAAGGAACACACCCATTATCAAGAAATCACATTAGGATTCTCTTTTTAACCTGTTCCTTAAAACACTAGTGCTTAGGAAATCTATTGGAGGCAGAAGCAGTCAAGGGTAGCTTAGGGTTAGGGTTAGGGTTAGGGTTAGGGTTAGGGTACGGCTTAGGGTACGGGTTCGGGTACGGGTTCGGGTACGGCGTAGGGTATGGGTTAGGGTTAGGGTTAGGGTTAGTTTGAGGGTTAGGGCTCGGTTTAGGGTACGGGTTAGGATTAGGGTACGTGTTAGGGTTAGGGTACGCGTTAGGGTTAGGGTAGTTATTAAACCTATCCCACTCTCTAGATACCCCTTAGCACGTCAAGGAATATTATTTGGGTGTCCAGCCATGGAGAAGTGTTTAGACACTAGGAGAAGATAAGGAACACACCCATTATCAAGAAATCACATTAGGATTCTCTTTTTAACCTGTTCCTTAAAACACTAGTGCTTAGGAAATCTATTGGAGGCAGAAGCAGTCAAGGGTAGCTTAGGGTTAGGGTTAGGTTTAGGGTTAGGGTTAGGGTTAGGGTACGAATTAGGGTACGGTTTCGGGTACGGGTTCGTGTACGGCGTAGGGTATGGGTTAGGGTTAGGTTTAGTTTGAAGGTTAGGGCTCGGTTTAGGGTACGGGTTAGGATTAGGGTACGTGTTAGGGTTAGGGTAGGGGTTAGGGTTAGGGTACGCGTTAGGGTTAGGGTAGTTATTAAACCTATCCCACTCCCTAGATATCCCTTAGCACGTCAAGGAATATTATTTGGGGGTCCAGCCATGGAGAAGAGTTTAGACACTAGGAGAAGATAAGGAACACACCCATTATCAAGAAATCACATTAGGATTCTCTTTTTAACCTGTTCCTTAAAACACTAGTGCTTAGGAAATCTATTGGAGGCAGAAGCAGTCAAGGGTAGCTTAGGGTTAGGGTTTGGGTTAGGGTACGGCTTAGGGTTAGGGTACGTGTTAGGGTTAGGGTAGGGGTTAGGGTTAGGGTACGCGTTAGGGTTAGGGTAGTTATTAAACCTATCCCACTCTCTAGATACCCCTTAGCACGTCAAGGAATATTATTTGGGGGTCCAGCCATGGAGAAGAGTTTAGACACTAGGAGAAGATAAGGAACACACCCATTATCAATAAATCACATTAGGATTCTCTTTTTAACCTGTTCCTTAAAACACTACTGCTTAGGAAATCTATTGGAGGCAGAAGCAGTCAAGGGTAGCTTAGGGTTAGGGTTTGGGTTAGGGTACGGCTTAGGGTTAGGGTACGTGTTAGGGTTAGGGTAGGGGTTAGGGTTAGGGTACGCGTTAGGGTTAGGGTAGTTATTAAACCTATCCCACTCTCTAGATACCCCTTAGCACGTCAAGGAATATTATTTGGGGGTCCAGCCATGGAGAAGAGTTTAGACACTAGGAGAAGATAAGGAACACACCCATTATCAAGAAATCACATTAGGATTCTCTTTTTAACCTGTTCCTTAAAACACTAGTGCTTAGGAAATCTATTGGAGGCAGAAGCAGTCAAGGGTAGCTTAGGGTTAGGGTTAGGGTTAGGGTTAGGGTTAGGGTACGGCTTAGGGTACGGGTTCGGGTACGGGTTCTGGTACGGCGTAGGGTATGGGTTAGGGTTAGGGTTAGGGTTAGTTTGAGGGTTAGGGCTCGGTTTAGGGTACGGGTTAGGATTAGGGTACGTGTTAGGGTTAGGGTACGCGTTAGGGTTAGGGTAGTTATTAAACCTATCCCACTCTCTAGATACCCCTTAGCACGTCAAGGAATATTATTTGGGTGTCCAGCCATGGAGAAGTGTTTAGACACTAGGAGAAGATAAGGAACACACCCATTATCAAGAAATCACATTAGGATTCTCTTTTTAACCTGTTCCTTAAAACACTAGTGCTTAGGAAATCTATTGGAGGCAGAAGCAGTCAAGGGTAGCTTAGGGTTAGGGTTAGGTTTAGGGTTAGGGTTAGGGTTAGGGTACGAATTAGGGTACGGTTTCGGGTACGGGTTCGTGTACGGCGTAGGGTATGGGTTAGGGTTAGGTTTAGTTTGAAGGTTAGGGCTCGGTTTAGGGTACGGGTTAGGATTAGGGTACGTGTTAGGGTTAGGGTAGGGGTTAGGGTTAGGGTACGCGTTAGGGTTAGGGTAGTTATTAAACCTATCCCACTCCCTAGATATCCCTTAGCACGTCAAGGAATATTTTTTGGGGGTCCAGCCATGGAGAAGAGTTTAGACACTAGGAGAAGATAAAGAACACACCCATTATCAAGAAATCACATTAGGATTCTCTTTTTAACCTGTTCCTTAAAACACTAGTGCTTAGGAAATCTATTGGAGGCAGAAGCAGTCAAGGGTAGCTTAGGGTTAGGGTTTGGGTTAGGGTACGGCTTAGGGTTAGGGTACGTGTTAGGGTTAGGGTAGGGGTTAGGGTTAGGGTACGCGTTAGGGTTAGGGTAGTTATTAAACCTATCCCACTCTCTAGATACCCCTTAGCACGTCAAGGAATATTATTTGGGGGTCCAGCCATGGAGAAGAGTTTAGACACTAGGAGAAGATAAGGAACACACCCATTATCAATAAATCACATTAGGATTCTCTTTTTAACCTGTTCCTTAAAACACTACTGCTTAGGAAATCTATTGGAGGCAGAAGCAGTCAAGGGTAGCTTAGGGTTAGGGTTTGGGTTAGGGTACGGCTTAGGGTTAGGGTACGTGTTAGGGTTAGGGTAGGGGTTAGGGTTAGGGTACGCGTTAGGGTTAGGGTAGTTATTAAACCTATCCCACTCTCTAGATACCCCTTAGCACGTCAAGGAATATTATTTGGGGGTCCAGCCATGGAGAAGAGTTTAGACACTAGGAGAAGATAAGGAACACACCCATTATCAAGAAATCACATTAGGATTCTCTTTTTAACCTGTTCCTTAAAACACTAGTGCTTAGGAAATCTATTGGAGGCAGAAGCAGTCAAGGGTAGCTTAGGGTTAGGGTTTGGGTTAGGGTACGGATTAGGGTACGGGTTCGGGTACGGTTTCGGGTACGGGTTTGGGTATGGCGTACGATATGGGTTAGGGTTAGGGTTAGGGTTAGTTTGAGGGTTAGGGCTCGGTGTAGGGTACGGGTTAGGATTAGGGTACGTGTTAGGGTTAGGGTAGGGGTTAGGGTTAGGGTACGCGTTAGGGTTAGGGTAGTTATTAAACCTATCCCACTCTCTAGATACCCCTTAGCACGTCAAGGAATATTATTTGGGTGTCCAGCCATGGAGAAGAGTTTAGACACTAGGAGAAGATAAGGAACACACCCATTATCAAGAAATCACATTAGGATTCTCTTTTTAACCTGTTCCTTAAAACACTAGTGCTTAGGAAATCTATTGGAGGCAGAAGCAGTCAAGGGTAGCTTAGGGTTAGGGTTAGGGTTAGGGTTAGGGTTAGGGTACGGCTTAGGGTACGGGTTCGGGTACGGGTTCGTGTATGGCGTAGGGTATGGGTTAGGGTTAGGGTTAGGGTTAGTTTGAAGGTTAGGGCTCGGTTTAGGGTACGGGTTAGGATTAGGGTTCGTGTTAGGGTTAGGGTAGGGGTTAGGGTTAGGGTACGCGTTAGGGTTAGGGTAGTTATTAAACCTATCCCACTCCCTAGATACCCCTTAGCAAGTCAAGGAATATTATTTGGTGTTCCAGCCATGGAGAAGAATTTAGACAGTAGGAGAAGATGAGGAACACACCCATTATCAAGAAATCACATTAGGATTCTCTTTTTAACCTGTTCCTTAAAACACTAGTGCTTAGGAAATCTATTGGAGGCAGAAGCAGTCAAGGGTAGCTTAGGGTTAGGGTTAGGGTTAGGGTTAGGGTTAGCTTTAGGGTACGGCTTAGGGTACGGGTTCGGGTACGGGTTCGGGTACGGCGTAGGGAATGGGTTAGGGTTAGGGTTAGGGTTAGTTTGAGGGTTAGGGCTCGGTTTAGGGTACGGGTTAGGATTAGGGTACGT
>NW_027175163.1:1520000-1532500 GCF_028021215.1 Eschrichtius robustus
AGAGTTTAGACACTAGGAGAAGATAAGGAACACACCCATTATCAATAAATCACATTAGGATTCTCTTTTTAACCTGTTCGTTAAAACACTAGTGCTTAAGAAATCTATTGGAGGCAGAAACAGTCAAGGGTAGCTTAGGGTTAGGGTTAGGGTTAGGGTACGGCTTAGGGTACGGGTTCGGGTACGGGTTCGTGTACGGCGTAGCGTATGGGTTAGGGTTAGGGTTAGGGTTAGTTTGAAGGTTAGGGCTCGGTTTAGGGTACGGGTTAGGATTAGGGTTCGTGTTAGGTTTAGGGTAGGGGTTAGGGTTAGGGTACGCGTTAGGGGTAGGGTAGTTATTAAACCTATCCCACTCCCTAGATACCCCTTAGCACGTCAAGGAATATTATTTGGGGGTCCAGCCATGGAGAAGAGTTTAGACAGTAGGAGAAGATAAGGAACACACCCATTATCCTGAAATCACATTAGGATTCTCTTTTTAACCTGTTCCTTAATACACTAGTGCTTAGGAAATCTATTGGAGGCAGAAGCAGTCAAGGGTAGCTTAGGGTTAGGTTTAGGGTTAGGGTTATGGTTAGGGTTAGGTACGGCTTAGTGTACGGGTTCGGGTACGGGTTCGGGTATGGCGTAGGGTATGGGTTAGGGTTATGGTTAGGGTTAGTTTGAGGGTTAGGGCTCGGTTTAGGTTACGGGTTAGGATTAGGGTACGTCTTAGGGTTAGGGTAGAGGTTAGGGTTAGGGTACGCGTTAGGGTTAGGGTAGTTATTAAACCTATCCCACTCTCTAGATAACCCTTAGCACGTCAAGGAATATTATTTGGGGGTCCAGGCATGGAGAAGAGTTTAGACACTAGGAGAAGATAAGGAACACACCCATTATCAAGAAATCACATTAGGATTCTCTTTTTAACCTGTTCCTTAAAACACTAGTGCTTAGGAAATCTATTGGAGGCAGAAGCAGTCAAGGGTAGCTTAGGGTTAGGGTTAGGGTTAGGGTTAGGGTTAGCTTTAGGGTACGGCTTAGGGTACGGGTTCGGGTACGGGTTCGGGTACGGCGTAGGGTATGGGTTAGGGTTAGGGTTAGGGTTAGTTTGAGGGTTAGGGCTCGGTTTAGGGTACGGGTTAGGATTAGGGTACGTGTTAGGGTTAGGGTACGCGTTAGGGTTAGGGTAGTTATTAAACCTATCCCACTCTCTAGATACCCCTTAGCACGTCAAGGAATATTATTTGGGTGTCCAGCCATGGAGAAGAGTTTAGACACTAGGAGAAGATAAGGAACACACCCATTATCAAGAAATCACATTAGGATTCTCTTTTTAACCTGTTCCTTAAAACACTAGTGCTTAGGAAATCTATTGGAGGCAGAAGCAGTCAAGGGTAGCTTAGGGTTAGGGTTAGGTTTAGGGTTAGGGTTAGGGTTAGGGTACGGCTTAGGGTACGGTTTCGGGTACGGGTTCGTGTACGGCGTAGGGTATGGGTTAGGGTTAGGGTTAGTTTGAAGGTTAGGGCTCGGTTTAGGGTACGGGTTAGGATTAGGGTACGTGTTAGGGTTAGGGTAGGGGTTAGGGTTAGGGTACGCGTTAGGGTTAGGGTAGTTATTAAACCTATCCCACTCTCTAGATACCCCTTAGCACGTCAAGGAATATTATTTGGGGGTCCAGCCATGGAGAAGAGTTTAGACACTAGGAGAAGATAAGGAACACACCATTATCAAGAAATCACATTAGGATTCTCTTTTTAACCTGTTCCTTAAAACACTAGTGCTTAGGAAATCTATTGGAGGCAGAAGCAGTCAAGGGTAGCTTAGGGTTAGGGTTAGGGTTAGGGTACGGCTTAGGGTACGGGTTCGGGTACGGGTTCGTGTACGCTGTAGGGTATGGGTTAGGGTTAGGGTTAGGGTTAGTTTGAAGGTTAGGGCTCGGTTTAGGGTACGGGTTAGGATTAGGGTTCGTGTTAGGGTAGGTAGGGTAGGGGTTAGGGTTAGGGTACGCGTTAGGGTTAGGGTAGTTATTAAACCTATCCCACTCTCTAGATACCCCATAGCACGTCAAGGAATATTATTTGGGGGTCCAGCCATGGAGAAGAGTTTAGACACTAGGAGAAGATAAGGAACACACCCATTATCAAGAAATCACATTAGGATTCTCTTTTTAACCTGTTCCTTAAAACACTAGTGCTTAGGAAATCTATTGGAGGCAAAAGCAGTCAAGGGTAGATTAAGGTTAGGGTTAGGGTTAGGGCTAGTGTTAGGACACGGCTTAGGTTACGGGTTCGGGTACGGGTTCGTGTACGGCGTACGGTATGGGTTTGGGTTAGGGTTAGGGTTAGTTTGAAGGTTAGGGCTCGGTTTAGGGTACGAGTTAGGATTAGGGTTCGTGTTAGGGATAGGGGAGGGGTTAGGGTTAGGGTACGCGTTAGGGTTAGGGTAGTTATTAAACCTATCTCACTCTCTAGATACCCCTTAGCACGTCAAGGAATATTATTTGGGGGTCCAGCCATGGAGAAGAGTTTAGACACTAGGAGAAGATAAGGAACACACCCATTATCAAGAAATCACATTAGGATTCTCTTTTTAACCTGTTCCTTAAAACACTAGTGCTTAGGAAATCTATTGGAGGCAGAAGCAGTCAAGGGTAGCTTAGGGTTAGGGTTAGGGTTAGGGTACGGCTTAGGGTACGGGTTCGGGTACGGGTTCGGGTACGGCGTAAGGTATGGGTTAGGTTTAGGGTTAGGGTTAGTTTGAGGGTTAGGGCTCGGTTTAGGTTACGTGTTAGGATTAGGGTACGTGTTAGGGTTAGGGTAGGGGTTAGGGTTAGGGTACGCGTTAGGGTTAGGGTAGTTATTAAACATATCCCACTCTCTAGATACCCCTTAGCACGTCAAGGAATATTATTTGGGGGTGCAGCCATGGAGAAGAGTTTAGACACTAGGAGAAGATAAGGAACACACCCATTATCAATAAATCACATTAGGATTCTCTTTTTAACCTGTTCCTTAAAACACTAGTGCTTAGGAAATCTATTGGAGGCAGAAGCAGTCAAGGGTAGCTTAGGGTTAGGGTTTGGGTTAGGGTACGGCTTAGGGTACGGGTTCGGGTACGGGTTCGGGTACGCGTTTGGGTATGGCGTAGGATATGGGTTAGGGTTAGGGTTAGTTTGAGGGTTAGGGCTCGGTTAGGGTACGGGTTAGTATTAGGGTACGTCTTAGGGTTAGGGTAGGGGTTAGGGTTAGGGTACGCGTTAGGGTTAGGGTAGTTATTAAACCTATCCCACTCTCTAGATACCCCTTAGCACGTCAAGGAATATTATTTGGGGGTCCAGCCATGGAGAAGAGTTTAGACACTAGGAGAAGATAAGGAACACACCCATTATCAAGAAATCACATTAGGATTCTCTTTTTAACCTGTTCCTTAAAACACTAGTGCTTAGGAAATCTATTGGAGGCAGAAGCAGTCAAGGGTAGCTTAGGGTTAGGGTTAGGGTTAGGGTACGGCTTAGGGTACGGGTTCGGGTACGGGTTCGTGTACGGCGTAGCGTATGGGTTAGGGTTAGGGTTAGGGTTAGTTTGAAGGTTAAGGCTCGGTTTAGGGTACGGGTTAGGATTAGGGTTCGTGTTAGGGTTAGGGTAGGGGTTAGGGTTAGGGTACGCGTTAGGGTTAGGGTAGTTATTAAACCTATCCCACTCCCTAGATACCCCTTAGCACGTCAAGGAATATTATTTGGGGGTCCAGCCATGGAGAAGAGTTTAGAGAGTAGGAGAAGATAAGGAACACACCCATTATCCTGAAATCACATTAGGATTCTCTTTTTAACCTGTTCCTTAATACACTAGTGCTTAGGAAATCTATTGGAGGCAGAAGCAGTCAAGGGTAGCTTAGGGTTAGGGTTAGGTTTAGGTTTAGGGTTAGGGTTATGGTTAGGGTTAGGTACGGCTTAGTGTACGGGTTCGGTTATGGCGTAGGGTATGGGTTAGGGTTAGGGTTAGGGTTAGTTTGAGGGTTAGGGCTCGGTTTAGGTTACGGGTTAGGATTAGGGTACGTCTTAGGGTTAGGGTAGAGGTTAGGGTTAGGGTACGCGTTAGGGTTACGGTAGTTATTAAACCTATCCCACTCTCTAGATAACCCTTAGCACGTCAAGGAATATTATTTGGGGGTCCAGCCATGGAGAAGAGTTTAGACACTAGGAGAAGATAAGGAACACACCCATTATCAAGAAATCACATTAGGATTCTCTTTTTAACCTGTTCCTTAAAACACTAGTGCTTAGGAAATCTATTGGAGGCAGAAGCTGGTAGCTTAGGGTTAGGGTTAGGGTTAGGGTACGGCTTAGGGTACGGGTTCGGGTACGGGTTCGGGTTCGGCGTAGGGTATGGGTTAGGTTTAGGGTTAGGGTTAGTTTGAGGGTTAGGGCTCGGTTTAGGTTACGTGTTAGGATTAGTGTACGTGTTAGGGTTAGGGTAGGGGTTAGGGTTAGGTTACGCGTTAGGGTTAGGGTAGTTATTAAACATATCCCACTCTCTAGATACCCCCTTAGCACGTCAAGGAATATTATTTGGGGGTGCAGCCATGGAGAAGAGTTTAGACACTAGGAGAAGATAAGGAACACACCCATTATCAATAAATCACATTAGGATTCTCTTTTTAACCTGTTCCTTAAAACACTAGTGCTTAGGAAATCTATTGGAGGCAGAAGCAGTCAAGGGTAGCTTAGGGTTAGGGTTTGGGTTAGGGTACGGCTTAGGGTACGGGTTCGGGTACGGGTTCGGGTACGCGTTTGGGTATGGCGTAGGATATGGGTTAGGGTTAGGGTTAGTTTGAGGGTTAGGGCTCGGTTTAGGGTACGGGTTAGGATTAGGGTACGTCTTAGGGTTAGGGTAGGGGTTAGGGTTAGGGTACGCGTTAGGGTTAGGGTAGTTATTAAACCTATCCCACTCTCTAGATACCCCTTAGCACGTCAAGGAATATTATTTGGGGGTCCAGCCATGGAGAAGAGTTTAGACACTAGGAGAAGATAAGGAACACGCCCATTATCAAGAAATCACATTAGGATTCTCTTTTTAACCTGTTCCTTAAAACACTAGTGCTTAGGAAATCTATTGGAGGCAGAAGCAGTCAAGGGTAGCTTAGGATTAGGGTTAGGGTTAGGGTACGGCTTAGGGTACGGGTTCGGGTACGGGTTCGTGTACGGCGTAGCGTATGGGTTAGGGTTAGGGTTAGGGTTAGTTTGAAGGTTAGGGCTCGGTTTAGGGTACGGGTTAGGATTAGGGTTCGTGTTAGGGTTAGGGTAGGGGTTAGGGTTAGGGTACGCGTTAGGGTTAGGGTAGTTATTAAACCTATCCCACTCCCTAGATACCCCTTAGCACGTCAAGGAATATTATTTGGGGGTCCAGCCATGGAGAAGTGTTTAGACAGTAGGAGAAGATAAGGAACACACCCATTATCCTGAAATCACATTAGGATTCTCTTTTTAACCTGTTTCCTTAATACACTAGTGCTTAGGAAATCTATTGGAGGCAGAAGCAGTCAAGGGTAGCTTAGGGTTGGGTTAGGGTTTAGGTTTAGGGTTTAGGGTTAGGTTAGGTGGGTTAGGTACGGCTTAGTGTACGGGTTCGGGTACGGGTTCTGTTATGGCGTAGGGTATGGGTTAGGGTTAGGGTTAGGGTTAGTTTGAGGGTTAGGGCTCGGTTTAGGTTACTGGTTAGGATTAGGGTACGTCTTAGGGTTAGGGTAGAGGTTAGGGTTAGGGTACGCGTTAGGGTTAGGGTAGTTATTAAACCTATCCCACTCTCTAGATACCCCTTAGCACGTCAAGGACATATTATTTGGGTGTCCAGCCATGGAGAAGAGTTTAGACACTAGGAGAAGATAAGGAACACACCCATTATCAAGAAATCACATTAGGATTCTCTTTTTAACCTGTTCCTTAAAACACTAGTGCTTAGGAAATCTATTGGAGGCAGAAGCAGTCAAGGGTAGCTTAGGGTTAGGGTTAGGGTTAGGGTTAGGGTTAGCTTTAGGGTACGGCTTAGGGTACGGGTTCGGGTACGGGTTCGGGTACGGCGTAGGGTATGGGTTAGGGTTAGGGTTAGGGTTAGTTTGAGGGTTAGGGCTCGGTTTAGGGTACGGGTTAGGATTAGGGTACGTGTTAGGGTTAGGGTACGCGTTAGGGTTAGGGTAGTTATTAAACCTATCCCACACTCTAGATACCCCTTAGCACGTCAAGGAATATTATTTGGGTGTCCAGCCATGGAGAAGTGTTTAGACACTAGGAGAAGATAAGGAACACACCCATTATCAAGAAATCACATTAGGATTCTCTTTTTAACCTGATCCTTAAAACACTAGTGCTTAGGAAATCTATTGGAGGCAGAAGCAGTCAAGGGTAGCTTAGGGTTAGGGTTAGGTTTAGGGTTAGGGTTAGGGTTAGGGTACGGCTTAGGGTACGGTTTCGGGTACGGGTTCGTGTACGGCGTAGGGTATGGGTTAGGGTTAGGTTTAGTTTGAAGGTTAGGGCTCGGTTTAGGGTACGGGTTAGGATTAGGGTACGTGTTAGGGTTAGGGTAGGGGTTAGGGTTAGGGTACGCGTTAGGGTTAGGGTAGTTATTAAACCTATCCCACTCTCTAGATACCCCTTAGCACGTCAAGGAATATTTTTTGGGGGTCCAGCCATGGAGAAGAGTTTAGACACTAGGAGAAGATAAAGAACACACCCATTATCAAGAAATCACATAGGATTCTCTTTTAACCTGTTCCTTAAAACACTAGTGCTTAGGAAATCTATTGGAGGCAGAAGCAGTAAAGGGTAGCTTAGGGTTAGGGTTAGGGTTAGGGCTAGGGTTAGGACACGGCTTAGGGTACGGGTTCGGGTACGGGTTCGTGTTCGGCGTAGGGTATGGGTTTTGGGTTAGGGTTAGGGTTAGTTTGAAGTTTAGGGCTCGGTTTAGGGTACGGGTTAGGATTAAGGTTCGTGTTAGGGTTAGGGTAGGGGTTAGGGTTAGGGTACGCGTTAGGGTTAGGGTAGTTATTAAACCTATCTCACTCTCTAGATACCCCTTAGCACGTCAAGGAATATTATTTGGGGGTCCAGCCATGGAGAAGAGTTTAGACACTAGGAGAAGATAAGGAACACACCCATTATCAAGAAATCACATTAGGATTCTCTTTTTAACCTGTTCCTTAAAACACTAGTGCTTAGGAAATCTATTGGAGGCAGAAGCAGTCAAGGGTAGCTTAGGGTTAGGGTTAGGGTTAGGGTACGGCTTAGGGTACGGGTTCGGGTACGGGTTCGGGTACGGCGTAAGGTATGGGTTAGGTTTAGGGTTAGGGTTAGTTTGAGGGTTAGGGCTCGGTTTAGGTTACGTGTTAGGATTAGGGTACGTGTTAGGGTTAGGGTAGGGGTTAGGGTTAGGGTACGCGTTAGGGTTAGGGTAGTTATTAAACATATCCCACTCTCTAGATACCCCTTAGCACGTCAAGGAATATTATTTGGGGGTGCAGCCATGGAGAAGAGTTTAGACACTAGGAGAAGATAAGGAACACACCCATTATCAATAAATCACATTAGGATTCTCTTTTTAACCTGTTCCTTAAAACACTAGTGCTTAGGAAATCTATTGGAGGCAGAAGCAGTCAAGGGTAGCTTAGGGTTAGGGTTTGGGTTAGGGTACGGCTTAGGGTACGGGTTCGGGTACGGGTTCGGGTACGCGTTTGGGTATGGCGTAGGATATGGGGTTAGGGTTAGGGTTAGTTTGAGGGTTAGGGCTCGGTTTAGGGTACGGGTTAGTATTAGGGTACGTCTTAGGGTTAGGGTAGGGGTTAGGGTTAGGGTACGCGTTAGGGTTAGGGTAGTTATTAAACCTATCCCACTCTCTAGATACCCCTTAGCACGTCAAGGAATATTATTTGGGGGTCCAGCCATGGAGAAGAGTTTAGACACTAGGAGAAGATAAGGAACACACCCATTATCAAGAAATCACATTAGGATTCTCTTTTTAACCTGTTCCTTAAAACACTAGTGCTTAGGAAATCTATTGGAGGCAGAAGCAGTCAAGGGTAGCTTAGGGTTAGGGTTAGGGTTAGGGTACGGCTTAGGGTACGGGTTCGGGTACGGGTTCGTGTACGGCGTAGCGTATGGGTTAGGGTTAGGGTTAGGGTTAGTTTGAAGGTTAAGGCTCGGTTTAGGGTACGGGTTAGGATTAGGGTTCGTGTTAGGGTTAGGGTAGGGGTTAGGGTTAGGGTACGCGTTAGGGTTAGGGTAGTTATTAAACCTATCCCACTCCCTAGATACCCCTTAGCACGTCAAGGAATATTATTTGGGGGTCCAGCCATGGAGAAGAGTTTAGAGAGTAGGAGAAGATAAGGAACACACCCATTATCCTGAAATCACATTAGGATTCTCTTTTTAACCTGTTCCTTAATACACTAGTGCTTAGGAAATCTATTGGAGGCAGAAGCAGTCAAGGGTAGCTTAGGGTTAGGGTTAGGTTTAGGTTTAGGGTTAGGGTTATGGTTAGGGTTAGGTACGGCTTAGTGTACGGGTTCGGTTATGGCGTAGGGTATGGGTTAGGGTTAGGGTTAGGGTTAGTTTGAGGGTTAGGGCTCGGTTTAGGTTACGGGTTAGGATTAGGGTACGTCTTAGGGTTAGGGTAGAGGTTAGGGTTAGGGTACGCGTTAGGGTTAGGGTAGTTATTAAACCTATCCCACTCTCTAGATAACCCTTAGCACGTCAAGGAATATTATTTGGGGGTCCAGCCATGGAGAAGAGTTTAGACACTAGGAGAAGATAAGGAACACACCCATTATCAAGAAATCACATTAGGATTCTCTTTTTAACCTGTTCCTTAAAACACTAGTGCTTAGGAAATCTATTGGAGGCAGAAGCAGTCAAGGGTAGCTTAGGGTTAGGGTTAGGGTTAGGGTACGGCTTAGGGTACGGGTTCGGGTACGGGTTCGGGTTCGGCGTAGGGTATGGGTTAGGTTTAGGGTTAGGGTTAGTTTGAGGGTTAGGGCTCGGTTTAGGTTACGTGTTAGGATTAGTGTACGTGTTAGGGTTAGGGTAGGGGTTAGGGTTAGGTTACGCGTTAGGGTTAGGGTAGTTATTAAACATATCCCACTCTCTAGATACCCCTTAGCACGTCAAGGAATATTATTTGGGGGTCCAGCCATGGAGAAGAGTTTAGACACTAGGAGAAGATAAGGAACACACCCATTATCAATAAATCACATTAGGATTCTCTTTTTAACCTGTTCCTTAAAACACTAGTGCTTAGGAAATCTATTGGAGGCAGAAGCAGTCAAGGGTAGCTTAGGGTTAGGGTTTGGGTTAGGGTACGGCTTAGGGTACGGGTTCGGGTACGGGTTCGGGTACGCGTTTGGGTATGGCGTAGGATATGGGTTAGGGTTAGGGTTAGTTTGAGGGTTAGGGCTCGGTTTAGGGTACGGGTTAGGATTAGGGTACGTCTTAGGGTTAGGGTAGGGGTTAGGGTTAGGGTACGCGTTAGGGTTAGGGTAGTTATTAAACCTATCCCACTCTCTAGATACCCCTTAGCACGTCAAGGAATATTATTTGGGGGTCCAGCCATGGAGAAGAGTTTAGACACTAGGAGAAGATAAGGAACACGCCCATTATCAAGAAATCACATTAGGATTCTCTTTTTAACCTGTTCCTTAAAACACTAGTGCTTAGGAAATCTATTGGAGGCAGAAGCAGTCAAGGGTAGCTTAGGATTAGGGTTAGGGTTAGGGTACGGCTTAGGGTACGGGTTCGGGTACGGGTTCGTGTACGGCGTAGCGTATGGGTTAGGGTTAGGGTTAGGGTTAGTTTGAAGGTTAGGGCTCGGTTTAGGGTACGGGTTAGGATTAGGGTTCGTGTTAGGGTTAGGGTAGGGGTTAGGGTTAGGGTACGCGTTAGGGTTAGGGTAGTTATTAAACCTATCCCACTCCCTAGATACCCCTTAGCACGTCAAGGAATATTATTTGGGGGTCCAGCCATGGAGAAGAGTTTAGACAGTAGGAGAAGATAAGGAACACACCCATTATCCTGAAATCACATTAGGATTCTCTTTTTAACCTGTTCCTTAATACACTAGTGCTTAGGAAATCTATTGGAGGCAGAAGCAGTCAAGGGTAGCTTAGGGTTAGGGTTAGGTTTAGGTTTAGGGTTAGGGTTATGGTTAGGGTTAGGTACGGCTTAGTGTACGGGTTCGGGTACGGGTTCTGTTATGGCGTAGGGTATGGGTTAGGGTTAGGGTTAGGGTTAGTTTGAGGGTTAGGGCTCGGTTTAGGTTACGGGTTAGGATTAGGGTACGTCTTAGGGTTAGGGTAGAGGTTAGGGTTAGGGTACGCGTTAGGGTTAGGGTAGTTATTAAACCTATCCCACTCTCTAGATACCCCTTAGCACGTCAAGGAATATTATTTGGGTGTCCAGCCATGGAGAAGAGTTTAGACACTAGGAGAAGATAAGGAACACACCCATTATCAAGAAATCACATTAGGATTCTCTTTTTAACCTGTTCCTTAAAACACTAGTGCTTAGGAAATCTATTGGAGGCAGAAGCAGTCAAGGGTAGCTTAGGGTTAGGGTTAGGGTTAGGGTTAGGGTTAGCTTTAGGGTACGGCTTAGGGTACGGGTTCGGGTACGGGTTCGGGTACGGCGTAGGGTATGGGTTAGGGTTAGGGTTAGGGTTAGTTTGAGGGTTAGGGCTCGGTTTAGGGTACGGGTTAGGATTAGGGTACGTGTTAGGGTTAGGGTACGCGTTAGGGTTAGGGTAGTTATTAAACCTATCCCACACTCTAGATACCCCTTAGCACGTCAAGGAATATTATTTGGGTGTCCAGCCATGGAGAAGTGTTTAGACACTAGGAGAAGATAAGGAACACACCCATTATCAAGAAATCACATTAGGATTCTCTTTTTAACCTGATCCTTAAAACACTAGTGCTTAGGAAATCTATTGGAGGCAGAAGCAGTCAAGGGTAGCTTAGGGTTAGGGTTAGGTTTAGGGTTAGGGTTAGGGTTAGGGTACGGCTTAGGGTACGGTTTCGGGTACGGGTTCGTGTACGGCGTAGGGTATGGGTTAGGGTTAGGTTTAGTTTGAAGGTTAGGGCTCGGTTTAGGGTACGGGTTAGGATTAGGGTACGTGTTAGGGTTAGGGTAGGGGTTAGGGTTAGGGTACGCGTTAGGGTTAGGGTAGTTATTAAACCTATCCCACTCTCTAGATACCCCTTAGCACGTCAAGGAATATTTTTTGGGGGTCCAGCCATGGAGAAGAGTTTAGACACTAGGAGAAGATAAAGAACACACCCATTATCAAGAAATCACATTAGGATTCTCTTTTTAACCTGTTCCTTAAAACACTAGTGCTTAGGAAATCTATTGGAGGCAGAAGCAGTAAAGGGTAGCTTAGGGTTAGGGTTAGGGTTAGGGCTAGGGTTAGGACACGGCTTAGGGTACGGGTTCGGGTACGGGTTCGTGTTCGGCGTAGGGTATGGGTTTGGGTTAGGGTTAGGGTTAGTTTGAAGTTTAGGGCTCGGTTTAGGGTACGGGTTAGGATTAAGGTTCGTGTTAGGGTTAGGGTAGGGGTTAGGGTTAGGGTACGCGTTAGGGTTAGGGTAGTTATTAAACCTATCCCACTCTCTAGATACCCCTTAGCACGTCAAGGAATATTATTTGGGGGTCCAGCCATGGAGAAGAGTTTAGACACTAGGAGAAGATAAGGAACACACCCATTATCAAGAAATCACATTAGGATTCTCTTTTTAACCTGTTCCTTAAAACACTAGTGCTTAGGAAATCTATTGGAGTCAGAAGCAGTCAAGGGTAGCTTAGGGTTAGGGTTAGGGTTAGGGTACGGCTTAGGGTACGGGTTCGGGTACGGGTTCGGGTACGGGTTCGGGTACGGCGTAGGGTATGGGTTAGGTTTAGGGTTAGGGTTAGTTTGAGGGTTAGGGCTCGGTTTAGGTTACGGGTTAGGATTAGGGTACGTGTTAGGGTTAGGGTAGGGGTTAGGGTTAGGGTACGCGTTAGGGTTAGGGTAGTTATTAAACCTATCCCACTCTCTAGATACCCCTTAGCACGTCAAGGAATATTATTTGGGGGTCCAGCCATGGAGAAGAGTTTAGACACTAGGAGAAGATAAGGAACACACCCATTATCAATAAATCACATTAGGATTCTCTTTTTAACCTGTTCCTTAAAACACTAGTGCTTAGGAAATCTATTGGAGGCAGAAGCAGTCAAGGGTAGCTTAGGGTTAGGGTTTGGGTTAGGGTACGGCTTAGGGTTAGGGTACGTGTTAGGGTTAGGGTAGGGGTTAGGGTTAGGGTACGCGTTAGGGTTAGGGTAGTTATTAAACCTATCCCACTCTCTAGATACCCCTTAGCACGTCAAGGAATATTATTTGGGGTCCAGCCATGGAGAAGAGTTTAGACACTAGGAGAAGATAAGGAACACACCCATTATCAAGAAATCACATTAGGATTCTCTTTTTAACCTGTTCCTTAAA
>NW_027175163.1:1537500-1555000 GCF_028021215.1 Eschrichtius robustus
AATCACATTAGGATTCTCTTTTTAACCTGTTCCTTAAAACACTAGTGCTTAGGAAATCTATTGGAGGCAGAAGCAGTCAAGGGTAGCTTAGGGTTAGGGTTAGGGTTAGGGTACGGCTTAGGGTACGGGTTCGGGTACGGGTTCGGGTACGGGTTCGGGTACGGCGTAGGGTATGGGTTAGGTTTAGGATTAGGGTTAGTTTGAGGGTTAGGGCTCGGTTTAGGTTACGTGTTAGGATTAGGGTACGTGTTAGGGTTAGGGTAGGGGTTAGGGTTAGGGTACGCGTTAGGGTTAGGGTAGTTATTAAACCTATCCCACTCTCTAGATACCCCTTAGCACGTCAAGGAATATTATTTGGGGGTCCAGCCATGGAGAAGAGTTTAGACACTAGGAGAAGATAAGGAACACACCCATTATCAATAAATCACATTAGGATTCTCTTTTTAACCTGTTCGTTAAAACACTAGTGCTTAAGAAATCTATTGGAGGCAGAAGCAGTCAAGGGTAGCTTAGGGTTAGGGTTAGGGTTAGGGTACGGCTTAGGGTACGGGTTCGGGTACGGGTTCGTGTACGGCGTAGCGTATGGGTTAGGGTTAGGGTTAGGGTTAGTTTGAAGGTTAGGGCTCGGTTTAGGGTACGGGTTAGGATTAGGGTTCGTGTTAGGTTTAGGGTAGGGGTTAGGGTTAGGGTACGCGTTAGGGGTAGGGTAGTTATTAAACCTATCCCACTCCCTAGATACCCCTTAGCACGTCAAGGAATATTATTTGGGGGTCCAGCCATGGAGAAGAGTTTAGACAGTAGGAGAAGATAAGGAACACACCCATTATCCTGAAATCACATTAGGATTCTCTTTTTAACCTGTTCCTTAATACACTAGTGCTTAGGAAATCTATTGGAGGCAGAAGCAGTCAAGGGTAGCTTAGGGTTAGGTTTAGGGTTAGGGTTATGGTTAGGGTTAGGTACGGCTTAGTGTACGGGTTCGGGTACGGGTTCGGGTATGGCGTAGGGTATGGGTTAGGGTTATGGTTAGGGTTAGTTTGAGGGTTAGGGCTCGGTTTAGGTTACGGGTTAGGATTAGGGTACGTCTTAGGGTTAGGGTAGAGGTTAGGGTTAGGGTACGCGTTAGGGTTAGGGTAGTTATTAAACCTATCCCACTCTCTAGATAACCCTTAGCACGTCAAGGAATATTATTTGGGGGTCCAGCCATGGAGAAGAGTTTAGACACTAGGAGAAGATAAGGAACACACCCATTATCAAGAAATCACATTAGGATTCTCTTTTTAACCTGTTCCTTAAAACACTAGTGCTTAGGAAATCTATTGGAGGCAGAAGCAGTCAAGGGTAGCTTAGGGTTAGGGTTAGGGTTAGGGTTAGGGTTAGCTTTAGGGTACGGCTTAGGGTACGGGTTCGGGTACGGGTTCGGGTACGGCGTAGGGTATGGGTTAGGGTTAGGGTTAGGGTTAGTTTGAGGGTTAGGGCTCGGTTTAGGGTACGGGTTAGGATTAGGGTACGTGTTAGGGTTAGGGTACGCGTTAGGGTTAGGGTAGTTATTAAACCTATCCCACTCTCTAGATACCCCTTAGCACGTCAAGGAATATTATTTGGGTGTCCAGCCATGGAGAAGAGTTTAGACACTAGGAGAAGATAAGGAACACACCCATTATCAAGAAATCACATTAGGATTCTCTTTTTAACCTGTTCCTTAAAACACTAGTGCTTAGGAAATCTATTGGAGGCAGAAGCAGTCAAGGGTAGCTTAGGGTTAGGGTTAGGTTTAGGGTTAGGGTTAGGGTTAGGGTACGGCTTAGGGTACGGTTTCGGGTACGGGTTCGTGTACGGCGTAGGGTATGGGTTAGGGTTAGGGTTAGTTTGAAGGTTAGGGCTCGGTTTAGGGTACGGGTTAGGATTAGGGTACGTGTTAGGGTTAGGGTAGGGGTTAGGGTTAGGGTACGCGTTAGGGTTAGGGTAGTTATTAAACCTATCCCACTCTCTAGATACCCCTTAGCACGTCAAGGAATATTATTTGGGGGTCCAGCCATGGAGAAGAGTTTAGACACTAGGAGAAGATAAGGAACACACCCATTATCAAGAAATCACATTAGGATTCTCTTTTTAACCTGTTCCTTAAAACACTAGTGCTTAGGAAATCTATTGGAGGCAGAAGCAGTCAAGGGTAGCTTAGGGTTAGGGTTAGGGTTAGGGTACGGCTTAGGGTACGGGTTCGGGTACGGGTTCGGTTACGGGTTCGGGTACGGCGTAGGGTATGGGTTAGGGTTAGGGTTAGGGTTAGTTTGAGGGTTAGGGCTCGGTTTAGCTTACGGGTTAGGATTAGGGTACGTGTTAGGGTTAGGGTAGGGGTTAGGGTTAGGGTACGCGTTAGGGTTAGGGTAGTTATTAAACCTATCCCACTCTCTACATACCCCTTAGCACGTCAAGGAATATTATTTGGGGGTCCAGCCATGGAGAAGAGTTTAGACACTTGGAGAAGATAAGGAACACACCCATTATCCTGAAATCACATTAGGATTCTCTTTTTAACCTGTTCCTTAAAACACTAGTGCTTAGGAAATCTATTGGAGGCAGAAGCAGTCAAGGGTAGCTTAGGGTTAGGGTTAGGGTTAGGGTACGGCTTAGGGTACGGGTTCGGGTACGGGTTCGGGTACGGGTTCGGGTACGGCGTAGGGTATGGGTTAGGTTTAGGGTTAGGGTTAGTTTGAGGGTTAGGGCTCGGTTTAGGTTACGGGTTAGGATTAGGGTACGTGTTAGGGTTAGGGTAGGGGTTAGGGTTAGGGTACGCGTTAGGGTTAGGGTAGTTATTAAACCTATCCCACACTCTAGATACCCCTTAGCACGTCAAGGAATATTATTTGGGGGTCCAGCCATGGAGAAGAGTTTAGACACTAGGAGAAGATAAGGAACACACCCATTATCAAGAAATCACATTAGGATTCTCTTTTTAACCTGTTCCTTAAAACACTAGTGCTTAGGAAATCTATTGGAGGCAGAAGCAGTCAAGGGTAGCTTAGGGTTAGGGTTAGGGTTAGGGTACGGCTTAGGGTACGGGTTCGGGTACGGGTTCGTGTACGCTGTAGGGTATGGGTTAGGGTTAGGGTTAGGGTTAGTTTGAAGGTTAGGGCTCGGTTTAGGGTACGGGTTAGGATTAGGGTTCGTGTTAGGGTTAGGGTAGGGGTTAGGGTTAGGGTACGCGTTAGGGTTAGGGTAGTTATTAAACCTATCCCACTCTCTAGATACCCCATAGCACGTCAAGGAATATTATTTGGGGGTCCAGCCATGGAGAAGAGTTTAGACACTAGGAGAAGATAAGGAACACACCCATTATCAAGAAATCACATTAGGATTCTCTTTTTAACCTGTTCCTTAAAACACTAGTGCTTAGGAAATCTATTGGAGGCAAAAGCAGTCAAGGGTAGATTAAGGTTAGGGTTAGGGTTAGGGCTAGTGTTAGGACACGGCTTAGGTTACGGGTTCGGGTACGGGTTCGTGTACGGCGTACGGTATGGGTTTGGGTTAGGGTTAGGGTTAGTTTGAAGGTTAGGGCTCGGTTTAGGGTACGAGTTAGGATTAGGGTTCGTGTTAGGGATAGGGGAGGGGTTAGGGTTAGGGTACGCGTTAGGGTTAGGGTAGTTATTAAACCTATCTCACTCTCTAGATACCCCTTAGCACGTCAAGGAATATTATTTGGGGGTCCAGCCATGGAGAAGAGTTTAGACACTAGGAGAAGATAAGGAACACACCCATTATCAAGAAATCACATTAGGATTCTCTTTTTAACCTGTTCCTTAAAACACTAGTGCTTAGGAAATCTATTGGAGGCAGAAGCAGTCAAGGGTAGCTTAGGGTTAGGGTTAGGGTTAGGGTACGGCTTAGGGTAAGGGTTCGGGTACGGGTTCGGGTACGGCGTAAGGTATGGGTTAGGTTTAGGGTTAGGGTTAGTTTGAGGGTTAGGGCTCGGTTTAGGTTACGTGTTAGGATTAGGGTACGTGTTAGGGTTAGGGTAGGGGTTAGGGTTAGGGTACGCGTTAGGGTTAGGGTAGTTATTAAACATATCCCACTCTCTAGATACCCCTTAGCACGTCAAGGAATATTATTTGGGGGTGCAGCCATGGAGAAGAGTTTAGACACTAGGAGAAGATAAGGAACACACCCATTATCAATAAATCACATTAGGATTCTCTTTTTAACCTGTTCCTTAAAACACTAGTGCTTAGGAAATCTATTGGAGGCAGAAGCAGTCAAGGGTAGCTTAGGGTTAGGGTTTGGGTTAGGGTACGGCTTAGGGTACGGGTTCGGGTACGGGTTCGGGTACGCGTTTGGGTATGGCGTAGGATATGGGTTAGGGTTAGGGTTAGTTTGAGGGTTAGGGCTCGGTTTAGGGTACGGGTTAGTATTAGGGTACGTCTTAGGGTTAGGGTAGGGGTTAGGGTTAGGGTACGCGTTAGGGTTAGGGTAGTTATTAAACCTATCCCACTCTCTAGATACCCCTTAGCACGTCAAGGAATATTATTTGGGGGTCCAGCCATGGAGAAGAGTTTAGACACTAGGAGAAGATAAGGAACACACCCATTATCAAGAAATCACATTAGGATTCTCTTTTTAACCTGTTCCTTAAAACACTAGTGCTTAGGAAATCTATTGGAGGCAGAAGCAGTCAAGGGTAGCTTAGGGTTAGGGTTAGGGTTAGGGTACGGCTTAGGGTACGGGTTCGGGTACGGGTTCGTGTACGGCGTAGCGTATGGGTTAGGGTTAGGGTTAGGGTTAGTTTGAAGGTTAAGGCTCGGTTTAGGGTACGGGTTAGGATTAGGGTTCGTGTTAGGGTTAGGGTAGGGGTTAGGGTTAGGGTACGCGTTAGGGTTAGGGTAGTTATTAAACCTATCCCACTCCCTAGATACCCCTTAGCACGTCAAGGAATATTATTTGGGGGTCCAGCCATGGAGAAGAGTTTAGAGAGTAGGAGAAGATAAGGAACACACCCATTATCCTGAAATCACATTAGGATTCTCTTTTTAACCTGTTCCTTAATACACTAGTGCTTAGGAAATCTATTGGAGGCAGAAGCAGTCAAGGGTAGCTTAGGGTTAGGGTTAGGTTTAGGTTTAGGGTTAGGGTTATGGTTAGCGTTAGGTACGGCTTAGTGTACGGGTTCGGTTATGGCGTAGGGTATGGGTTAGGGTTAGGGTTAGGGTTAGTTTGAGGGTTAGGGCTCGGTTTAGGTTACGGGTTAGGATTAGGGTACGTCTTAGGGTTAGGGTAGAGGTTAGGGTTAGGGTACGCGTTAGGGTTAGGGTAGTTATTAAACCTATCCCACTCTCTAGATAACCCTTAGCACGTCAAGGAATATTATTTGGGGGTCCAGCCATGGAGAAGAGTTTAGACACTAGGAGAAGATAAGGAACACACCCATTATCAAGAAATCACATTAGGATTCTCTTTTTAACCTGTTCCTTAAAACACTAGTGCTTAGGAAATCTATTGGAGGCAGAAGCAGTCAAGGGTAGCTTAGGGTTAGGGTTAGGGTTAGGGTACGGCTTAGGGTACGGGTTCGGGTACGGGTTCGGGTTCGGCGTAGGGTATGGGTTAGGTTTAGGGTTAGGGTTAGTTTGAGGGTTAGGGCTCGGTTTAGGTTACGTGTTAGGATTAGTGTACGTGTTAGGGTTAGGGTAGGGGTTAGGGTTAGGTTACACGTTAGGGTTAGGGTAGTTATTAAACATATCCCACTCTCTAGATACCCCTTAGCACGTCAAGGAATATTATTTGGGGGTGCAGCCATGGAGAAGAGTTTAGACACTAGGAGAAGATAAGGAACACACCCATTATCAATAAATCACATTAGGATTCTCTTTTTAACCTGTTCCTTAAAACACTAGTGCTTAGGAAATCTATTGGAGGCAGAAGCAGTCAAGGGTAGCTTAGGGTTAGGGTTTGGGTTAGGGTACGGCTTAGGGTACGGGTTCGGGTACGGGTTCGGGTACGCGTTTGGCTATGGCGTAGGATATGGGTTAGGGTTAGGGTTAGTTTGAGGGTTAGGGCTCGGTTTAGGGTACGGGTTAGGATTAGGGTACGTCTTAGGGTTAGGGTAGGGGTTAGGGTTAGGGTACGCGTTAGGGTTAGGGTAGTTATTAAACCTATCCCACTCTCTAGATACCCCTTAGCACGTCAAGGAATATTATTTGGGGGTCCAGCCATGGAGAAGAGTTTAGACACTAGGAGAAGATAAGGAACACGCCCATTATCAAGAAATCACATTAGGATTCTCTTTTTAACCTGTTCCTTAAAACACTAGTGCTTAGGAAATCTATTGGAGGCAGAAGCAGTCAAGGGTAGCTTAGGATTAGGGTTAGGGTTAGGGTACGGCTTAGGGTACGGGTTCGGGTACGGGTTCGTGTACGGCGTAGCGTATGGGTTAGGGTTAGGGTTAGGGTTAGTTTGAAGGTTAGGGCTCGGTTTAGGGTACGGGTTAGGATTAGGGTTCGTGTTAGGGTTAGGGTAGGGGTTAGGGTTAGGGTACGCGTTAGGGTTAGGGTAGTTATTAAACCTATCCCACTCCCTAGATACCCCTTAGCACGTCAAGGAATATTATTTGGGGGTCCAGCCATGGAGAAGAGTTTAGACAGTAGGAGAAGATAAGGAACACACCCATTATCCTGAAATCACATTAGGATTCTCTTTTTAACCTGTTCCTTAATACACTAGTGCTTAGGAAATCTATTGGAGGCAGAAGCAGTCAAGGGTAGCTTAGGGTTAGGGTTAGGTTTAGGTTTAGGGTTAGGGTTATGGTTAGGGTTAGGTACGGCTTAGTGTACGGGTTCGGGTACGGGTTCTGTTATGGCGTAGGGTATGGGTTAGGGTTAGGGTTAGGGTTAGTTTGAGGGTTAGGGCTCGGTTTAGGTTACGGGTTAGGATTAGGGTACGTCTTAGGGTTAGGGTAGAGGTTAGGGTTAGGGTACGCGTTAGGGTTAGGGTAGTTATTAAACCTATCCCACTCTCTAGATACCCCTTAGCACGTCAAGGAATATTATTTGGGTGTCCAGCCATGGAGAAGAGTTTAGACACTAGGAGAAGATAAGGAACACACCCATTATCAAGAAATCACATTAGGATTCTCTTTTTAACCTGTTCCTTAAAACACTAGTGCTTAGGAAATCTATTGGAGGCAGAAGCAGTCAAGGGTAGCTTAGGGTTAGGGTTAGGGTTAGGGTTAGGGTTAGCTTTAGGGTACGGCTTAGGGTACGGGTTCGGGTACGGGTTCGGGTACGGCGTAGGGTATGGGTTAGGGTTAGGGTTAGGGTTAGTTTGAGGGTTAGGGCTCGGTTTAGGGTACGGGTTAGGATTAGGGTACGTGTTAGGGTTAGGGTACGCGTTAGGGTTAGGGTAGTTATTAAACCTATCCCACACTCTAGATACCCCTTAGCACGTCAAGGAATATTATTTGGGTGTCCAGCCATGGAGAAGTGTTTAGACACTAGGAGAAGATAAGGAACACACCCATTATCAAGAAATCACATTAGGATTCTCTTTTTAACCTGATCCTTAAAACACTAGTGCTTAGGAAATCTATTGGAGGCAGAAGCAGTCAAGGGTAGCTTAGGGTTAGGGTTAGGTTTAGGGTTAGGGTTAGGGTTAGGGTACGGCTTAGGGTACGGTTTCGGGTACGGGTTCGTGTACGGCGTAGGGTATGGGTTAGGGTTAGGTTTAGTTTGAAGGTTAGGGCTCGGTTTAGGGTACGGGTTAGGATTAGGGTACGTGTTAGGGTTAGGGTAGGGGTTAGGGTTAGGGTACGCGTTAGGGTTAGGGTAGTTATTAAACCTATCCCACTCTCTAGATACCCCTTAGCACGTCAAGGAATATTTTTTGGGGGTCCAGCCATGGAGAAGAGTTTAGACACTAGGAGAAGATAAAGAACACACCCATTATCAAGAAATCACATTAGGATTCTCTTTTTAACCTGTTCCTTAAAACACTAGTGCTTAGGAAATCTATTGGAGGCAGAAGCAGTAAAGGGTAGCTTAGGGTTAGGGTTAGGGTTAGGGCTAGGGTTAGGACACGGCTTAGGGTACGGGTTCGGGTACGGGTTCGTGTTCGGCGTAGGGTATGGGTTTGGGTTAGGGTTAGGGTTAGTTTGAAGTTTAGGGCTCGGTTTAGGGTACGGGTTAGGATTAAGGTTCGTGTTAGGGTTAGGGTAGGGGTTAGGGTTAGGGTACGCGTTAGGGTTAGGGTAGTTATTAAACCTATCCCACTCTCTAGATACCCCTTAGCACGTCAAGGAATATTATTTGGGGGTCCAGCCATGGAGAAGAGTTTAGACACTAGGAGAAGATAAGGAACACACCCATTATCAAGAAATCACATTAGGATTCTCTTTTTAACCTGTTCCTTAAAACACTAGTGCTTAGGAAATCTATTGGAGTCAGAAGCAGTCAAGGGTAGCTTAGGGTTAGGGTTAGGGTTAGGGTACGGCTTAGGGTACGGGTTCGGGTACGGGTTCGGGTACGGGTTCGGGTACGGCGTAGGGTATGGGTTAGGTTTAGGGTTAGGGTTAGTTTGAAGGTTAGGGCTCGGTTTAGGTTACGGGTTAGGATTAGGGTACGTGTTAGGGTTAGGGTAGGGGTTAGGGTTAGGGTACGCGTTAGGGTTAGGGTAGTTATTAAACCTATCCCACTCTCTAGATACCCCTTAGCACGTCAAGGAATATTATTTGGGGGTCCAGCCATGGAGAAGAGTTTAGACACTAGGAGAAGATAAGGAACACACCCATTATCAATAAATCACATTAGGATTCTCTTTTTAACCTGTTCCTTAAAACACTAGTGCTTAGGAAATCTATTGGAGGCAGAAGCAGTCAAGGGTAGCTTAGGGTTAGGGTTTGGGTTAGGGTACGGCTTAGGGTTAGGGTACGTGTTAGGGTTAGGGTAGGGGTTAGGGTTAGGGTACGCGTTAGGGTTAGGGTAGTTATTAAACCTATCCCACTCTCTAGATACCCCTTAGCACGTCAAGGAATATTATTTGGGGTCCAGCCATGGAGAAGAGTTTAGACACTAGGAGAAGATAAGGAACACACCCATTATCAAGAAATCACATTAGGATTCTCTTTTTAACCTGTTCCTTAAAACACTAGTGCTTAGGAAATCTATTGGAGGCAGAAGCAGTCAAGGGTAGCTTAGGGTTAGGGTTAGGGTTAGGGTTAGGGTTAGCTTTAGGGTACGGCTTAGGGTACGGGTTCGGGTACGGGTTCGGGTACGGCGTAGGGTATGGGTTAGGGTTAGGGTTAGGGTTAGTTTGAGGGTTAGGGCTCGGTTTAGGGTACGGGTTAGGATTAGGGTACGTGTTAGGGTTAGGGTACGCGTTAGGGTTAGGGTAGTTATTAAACCTATCCCACTCTCTAGATACCCCTTAGCACGTCAAGGAATATTATTTGGGTGTCCAGCCATGGAGAAGAGTTTAGACACTAGGAGAAGATAAGGAACACACCCATTATCAAGAAATCACATTAGGATTCTCTTTTTAACCTGTTCCTTAAAACACTAGTGCTTAGGAAATCTATTGAAGGCAGAAGCAGTCAAGGGTAGCTTAGGGTTAGGGTTAGGTTTAGGGTTAGGGTTAGGGTTAGGGTACGGCTTAGGGTATGGTTTCGGGTACGGGTTCGTGTACGGCGTAGGGTATGGGTTAGGGTTAGGGTTAGTTTGAAGGTTAGGGCTCGGTTTAGGGTACGGGTTAGGATTAGGGTACGTGTTAGGGTTAGGGTAGGGGTTAGGGTTAGGGTATGCGTTAGGGTTAGGGTAGTTATTAAACCTATCCCACTCTCTAGATACCCCTTAGCACGTCAAGGAATATTATTTGGGGGTCCAGCCATGGAGAAGAGTTTAGACACTAGGAGAAGATAAGGAACACACCCATTATCAATAAATCACATTAGGATTCTCTTTTTAACCTGTTCCTTAAAACACTAGTCCTTAAGAAATCTATTGGAGGCAGAAGCAGTCAAGGGTAGCTTAGGGTTAGGGTTAGGGTTAGGGTACGGCTTAGGGTACGGGTTCGGGTACGGGTTCGTGTACGGCGTAGCGTATGGGTTAGGGTTAGGGTTAGGGTTAGTTTGAAGGTTAGGGCTCGGTTTAGGGTACGGGTTAGGATTAGGGTTCGTGTTAGGGTTAGGGTAGGGGTTAGGGTTAGGGTACGCGTTAGGGTTAGGGTAGTTATTAAACCTATCCCACTCCCTAGATACCCCTTAGCACGTCAAGGAATATTATTTGGGGGTCCAGCCATGGAGAAGAGTTTAGACAGTAGGAGAAGATAAGGAACACACCCATTATCCTGAAATCACATTAGGATTCTCTTTTTAACCTGTTCCTTAATACACTAGTACTTAGGAAATCTATTGGAGGCAGAAGCAGTCAAGGGTAGCTTAGGGTTAGGGTTAGGGTTAGGTTTAGGGTTAGGGTTATGGTTAGGGTTAGGTACGGCTTAGTGTACGGGTTCGGGTACGGGTTCGGGTATGGCGTAGGGTATGGGTTAGGGTTAGGGTTAGGGTTAGTTTGAGGGTTAGGGCTCGGTTTAGGTTACGGGTTAGGATTAGGGTACGTGTTAGGGTTAGGGTAGAGGTTAGGGTTAGGGTACGCGTTAGGGTTAGGGTAGTTATTAAACCTATCCCACTCTCTAGATAACCCTTAGCACGTCAAGGAATATTATTTGGGGGTCCAGCCATGGAGAAGAGTTTAGACACTAGGAGAAGATAAGGAACACACCCATTATCAAGAAATCACATTAGGATTCTCTTTTTAACCTGTTCCTTAAAACACTAGTGCTTAGGAAATCTATTGGAGGCAGAAGCAGTCAAGGGTAGCTTAGGGTTAGGGTTAGGGTTAGGGTTAGGGTTAGCTTTAGGGTACAGCTTAGGGTACGGGTTCGGGTACGGGTTCGGGTACGGCGTAGGGTATGGGTTAGGGTTAGGGTTAGGGTTAGTTTGAGGGTTAGGGCTCGGTTTAGGGTACGGGTTAGGATTAGGGTACGTGTTAGGGTTCGGGTACGCGTTAGGGTTAGGGTAGTTATTAAACCTATCCCACTCTCTAGATACCCCTTAGCACGTCAAGGAATATTATTTGGGTGTCCAGCCATGGAGAAGAGTTTAGACACTAGGAGAAGATAAGGAACACACCCATTATCAAGAAATCACATTAGGATTCTCTTTTTAACCTGTTCCTTAAAACACTAGTGCTTAGGAAATCTATTGGAGGCAGAAGCAGTCAAGGGTAGCTTAGGGTTAGGGTTAGGTTTAGGGTTAGGGTTAGGGTTAGGGTACGGCTTAGGGTACGGTTTCGGGTACGGGTTCGTGTACGGCGTAGGGTATGGGTTAGGGTTAGGGTTAGTTTGAAGGTTAGGGCTCGGTTTAGGGTACGGGTTAGGATTAGGGTACGTGTTAGGGTTAGGGTAGGGGTTAGGGTTAGGGTACGCGTTAGGGTTAGGGTAGTTATTAAACCTATCCCACTCTCTAGATACCCCTTAGCACGTCAAGGAATATTATTTGGGGGTCCAGCCATGGAGAAGAGTTTAGACACTAGGAGAAGATAAGGAACACACCCATTATCAAGAAATCACATTAGGATTCTCTTTTTAACCTGTTCCTTAAAACACTAGTGCTTAGGAAATCTATTGGAGGCAGAAGCAGTCAAGGGTAGCTTAGGGCTAGGGTTAGGGTTAGGGTACGGCTTAGGGTACGGGTTCGGGTACGGGTTCGGTTACGGGTTCGGGTACGGCGTAGGGTATGGGTTAGGTTTAGGGTTAGGGTTAGTTTGAGGGTTAGGGCTCGGTTTAGGTTACGGGTTAGGATTAGGGTACGTCTTAGGGTTAGGGTAGAGGTTAGGGTTAGGGTACGCGTTAGGGTTAGGGTAGTTATTAAACCTATCCCACTCTCTAGATAACCCTTAGCACGTCAAGGAATATTATTTGGGGGTCCAGCCATGGAGAAGAGTTTAGACACTAGGAGAAGATAAGGAACACACCCATTATTAAAAATCACATTAGGATTCTCTTTTTAACCTGTTCCTTAAAACACTAGTGCTTAGGAAATCTATTGGAGGCAAAAGCAGTCAAGGGTAGATTAAGGTTAGGGTTAGGGTTAGGGCTAGTGTTAGGACACGGCTTAGGTTACGGGTTCGGGTACGGGTTCGTGTACGGCGTACGGTATGGGTTTGGGTTAGGGTTAGGGTTAGTTTGAAGGTTAGGGCTCGGTTTAGGGTACGAGTTAGGATTAGGGTTCGTGTTAGGGATAGGGGAGGGGTTAGGGTTAGGGTACGCGTTAGGGTTAGGGTAGTTATTAAACCTATCTCACTCTCTAGATACCCCTTAGCACGTCAAGGAATATTATTTGGGGGTCCAGCCATGGAGAAGAGTTTAGACACTAGGAGAAGATAAGGAACACACCCATTATCAAGAAATCACATTAGGATTCTCTTTTTAACCTGTTCCTTAAAACACTAGTGCTTAGGAAATCTATTGGAGGCAGAAGCAGTCAAGGGTAGCTTAGGGTTAGGGTTAGGGTTAGGGTACGGCTTAGGGTAAGGGTTCGGGTACGGGTTCGGGTACGGCGTAAGGTATGGGTTAGGTTTAGGGTTAGGGTTAGTTTGAGGGTTAGGGCTCGGTTTAGGTTACGTGTTAGGATTAGGGTACGTGTTAGGGTTAGGGTAGGGGTTAGGGTTAGGGTACGCGTTAGGGTTAGGGTAGTTATTAAACATATCCCACTCTCTAGATACCCCTTAGCACGTCAAGGAATATTATTTGGGGGTGCAGCCATGGAGAAGAGTTTAGACACTAGGAGAAGATAAGGAACACACCCATTATCAATAAATCACATTAGGATTCTCTTTTTAACCTGTTCCTTAAAACACTAGTGCTTAGGAAATCTATTGGAGGCAGAAGCAGTCAAGGGTAGCTTAGGGTTAGGGTTTGGGTTAGGGTACGGCTTAGGGTACGGGTTCGGGTACGGGTTCGGGTACGCGTTTGGGTATGGCGTAGGATATGGGTTAGGGTTAGGGTTAGTTTGAGGGTTAGGGCTCGGTTTAGGGTACGGGTTAGTATTAGGGTACGTCTTAGGGTTAGGGTAGGGGTTAGGGTTAGGGTACGCGTTAGGGTTAGGGTAGTTATTAAACCTATCCCACTCTCTAGATACCCCTTAGCACGTCAAGGAATATTATTTGGGGGTCCAGCCATGGAGAAGAGTTTAGACACTAGGAGAAGATAAGGAACACACCCATTATCAAGAAATCACATTAGGATTCTCTTTTTAACCTGTTCCTTAAAACACTAGTGCTTAGGAAATCTATTGGAGGCAGAAGCAGTCAAGGGTAGCTTAGGGTTAGGGTTAGGGTTAGGGTACGGCTTAGGGTACGGGTTCGGGTACGGGTTCGTGTACGGCGTAGCGTATGGGTTAGGGTTAGGGTTAGGGTTAGTTTGAAGGTTAAGGCTCGGTTTAGGGTACGGGTTAGGATTAGGGTTCGTGTTAGGGTTAGGGTAGGGGTTAGGGTTAGGGTACGCGTTAGGGTTAGGGTAGTTATTAAACCTATCCCACTCCCTAGATACCCCTTAGCACGTCAAGGAATATTATTTGGGGGTCCAGCCATGGAGAAGAGTTTAGAGAGTAGGAGAAGATAAGGAACACACCCATTATCCTGAAATCACATTAGGATTCTCTTTTTAACCTGTTCCTTAATACACTAGTGCTTAGGAAATCTATTGGAGGCAGAAGCAGTCAAGGGTAGCTTAGGGTTAGGGTTAGGTTTAGGTTTAGGGTTAGGGTTATGGTTAGGGTTAGGTACGGCTTAGTGTACGGGTTCGGTTATGGCGTAGGGTATGGGTTAGGGTTAGGGTTAGGGTTAGTTTGAGGGTTAGGGCTCGGTTTAGGTTACGGGTTAGGATTAGGGTACGTCTTAGGGTTAGGGTAGAGGTTAGGGTTAGGGTACGCGTTAGGGTTAGGGTAGTTATTAAACCTATCCCACTCTCTAGATAACCCTTAGCACGTCAAGGAATATTATTTGGGGGTCCAGCCATGGAGAAGAGTTTAGACACTAGGAGAAGATAAGGAACACACCCATTATCAAGAAATCACATTAGGATTCTCTTTTTAACCTGTTCCTTAAAACACTAGTGCTTAGGAAATCTATTGGAGGCAGAAGCAGTCAAGGGTAGCTTAGGGTTAGGGTTAGGGTTAGGGTACGGCTTAGGGTACGGGTTCGGGTACGGGTTCGGGTTCGGCGTAGGGTATGGGTTAGGTTTAGGGTTAGGGTTAGTTTGAGGGTTAGGGCTCGGTTTAGGTTACGTGTTAGGATTAGTGTACGTGTTAGGGTTAGGGTAGGGGTTAGGGTTAGGTTACACGTTAGGGTTAGGGTAGTTATTAAACATATCCCACTCTCTAGATACCCCTTAGCACGTCAAGGAATATTATTTGGGGGTGCAGCCATGGAGAAGAGTTTAGACACTAGGAGAAGATAAGGAACACACCCATTATCAATAAATCACATTAGGATTCTCTTTTTAACCTGTTCCTTAAAACACTAGTGCTTAGGAAATCTATTGGAGGCAGAAGCAGTCAAGGGTAGCTTAGGGTTAGGGTTTGGGTTAGGGTACGGCTTAGGGTACGGGTTCGGGTACGGGTTCGGGTACGCGTTTGGCTATGGCGTAGGATATGGGTTAGGGTTAGGGTTAGTTTGAGGGTTAGGGCTCGGTTTAGGGTACGGGTTAGGATTAGGGTACGTCTTAGGGTTAGGGTAGGGGTTAGGGTTAGGGTACGCGTTAGGGTTAGGGTAGTTATTAAACCTATCCCACTCTCTAGATACCCCTTAGCACGTCAAGGAATATTATTTGGGGGTCCAGCCATGGAGAAGAGTTTAGACACTAGGAGAAGATAAGGAACACGCCCATTATCAAGAAATCACATTAGGATTCTCTTTTTAACCTGTTCCTTAAAACACTAGTGCTTAGGAAATCTATTGGAGGCAGAAGCAGTCAAGGGTAGCTTAGGATTAGGGTTAGGGTTAGGGTACGGCTTAGGGTACGGGTTCGGGTACGGGTTCGTGTACGGCGTAGCGTATGGGTTAGGGTTAGGGTTAGGGTTAGTTTGAAGGTTAGGGCTCGGTTTAGGGTACGGGTTAGGATTAGGGTTCGTGTTAGGGTTAGGGTAGGGGTTAGGGTTAGGGTACGCGTTAGGGTTAGGGTAGTTATTAAACCTATCCCACTCCCTAGATACCCCTTAGCACGTCAAGGAATATTATTTGGGGGTCCAGCCATGGAGAAGAGTTTAGACAGTAGGAGAAGATAAGGAACACACCCATTATCCTGAAATCACATTAGGATTCTCTTTTTAACCTGTTCCTTAATACACTAGTGCTTAGGAAATCTATTGGAGGCAGAAGCAGTCAAGGGTAGCTTAGGGTTAGGGTTAGGTTTAGGTTTAGGGTTAGGGTTATGGTTAGGGTTAGGTACGGCTTAGTGTACGGGTTCGGGTACGGGTTCTGTTATGGCGTAGGGTATGGGTTAGGGTTAGGGTTAGGGTTAGTTTGAGGGTTAGGGCTCGGTTTAGGTTACGGGTTAGGATTAGGGTACGTCTTAGGGTTAGGGTAGAGGTTAGGGTTAGGGTACGCGTTAGGGTTAGGGTAGTTATTAAACCTATCCCACTCTCTAGATACCCCTTAGCACGTCAAGGAATATTATTTGGGTGTCCAGCCATGGAGAAGAGTTTAGACACTAGGAGAAGATAAGGAACACACCCATTATCAAGAAATCACATTAGGATTCTCTTTTTAACCTGTTCCTTAAAACACTAGTGCTTAGGAAATCTATTGGAGGCAGAAGCAGTCAAGGGTAGCTTAGGGTTAGGGTTAGGGTTAGGGTTAGGGTTAGCTTTAGGGTACGGCTTAGGGTACGGGTTCGGGTACGGGTTCGGGTACGGCGTAGGGTATGGGTTAGGGTTAGGGTTAGGGTTAGTTTGAGGGTTAGGGCTCGGTTTAGGGTACGGGTTAGGATTAGGGTACGTGTTAGGGTTAGGGTACGCGTTAGGGTTAGGGTAGTTATTAAACCTATCCCACACTCTAGATACCCCTTAGCACGTCAAGGAATATTATTTGGGTGTCCAGCCATGGAGAAGTGTTTAGACACTAGGAGAAGATAAGGAACACACCCATTATCAAGAAATCACATTAGGATTCTCTTTTTAACCTGATCCTTAAAACACTAGTGCTTAGGAAATCTATTGGAGGCAGAAGCAGTCAAGGGTAGCTTAGGGTTAGGGTTAGGTTTAGGGTTAGGGTTAGGGTTAGGGTACGGCTTAGGGTACGGTTTCGGGTACGGGTTCGTGTACGGCGTAGGGTATGGGTTAGGGTTAGGTTTAGTTTGAAGGTTAGGGCTCGGTTTAGGGTACGGGTTAGGATTAGGGTACGTGTTAGGGTTAGGGTAGGGGTTAGGGTTAGGGTACGCGTTAGGGTTAGGGTAGTTATTAAACCTATCCCACTCTCTAGATACCCCTTAGCACGTCAAGGAATATTTTTTGGGGGTCCAGCCATGGAGAAGAGTTTAGACACTAGGAGAAGATAAAGAACACACCCATTATCAAGAAATCACATTAGGATTCTCTTTTTAACCTGTTCCTTAAAACACTAGTGCTTAGGAAATCTATTGGAGGCAGAAGCAGTAAAGGGTAGCTTAGGGTTAGGGTTAGGGTTAGGGCTAGGGTTAGGACACGGCTTAGGGTACGGGTTCGGGTACGGGTTCGTGTTCGGCGTAGGGTATGGGTTTGGGTTAGGGTTAGGGTTAGTTTGAAGTTTAGGGCTCGGTTTAGGGTACGGGTTAGGATTAAGGTTCGTGTTAGGGTTAGGGTAGGGGTTAGGGTTAGGGTACGCGTTAGGGTTAGGGTAGTTATTAAACCTATCCCACTCTCTAGATACCCCTTAGCACGTCAAGGAATATTATTTGGGGGTCCAGCCATGGAGAAGAGTTTAGACACTAGGAGAAGATAAGGAACACACCCATTATCAAGAAATCACATTAGGATTCTCTTTTAAACCTGTTCCTTAAAACACTAGTGCTTAGGAAATCTATTGGAGTCAGAAGCAGTCAAGGGTAGCTTAGGGTTAGGGTTAGGGTTAGGGTACGGCTTAGGGTACGGGTTCGGGTACGGGTTCGGGTACGGGTTCGGGTACGGCGTAGGGTATGGGTTAGGTTTAGGGTTAGGGTTAGTTTGAAGGTTAGGGCTCGGTTTAGGTTACGGGTTAGGATTAGGGTACGTGTTAGGGTTAGGGTAGGGGTTAGGGTTAGGGTACGCGTTAGGGTTAGGGTAGTTATTAAACCTATCCCACTCTCTAGATACCCCTTAGCACGTCAAGGAATATTATTTGGGGGTCCAGCCATGGAGAAGAGTTTAGACACTAGGAGAAGATAAGGAACACACCCATTATCAATAAATCACATTAGGATTCTCTTTTTAACCTGTTCCTTAAAACAC
>NW_027175163.1:1560000-1630000 GCF_028021215.1 Eschrichtius robustus
AGCTTTAGGGTACAGCTTAGGGTACGGGTTCGGGTACGGGTTCGGGTACGGCGTAGGGTATGGGTTAGGGTTAGGGTTAGGGTTAGTTTGAGGGTTAGGGCTCGGTTTAGGGTACGGGTTAGGATTAGGGTACGTGTTAGGGTTCGGGTACGCGTTAGGGTTAGGGTAGTTATTAAACCTATCCCACTCTCTAGATACCCCTTAGCACGTCAAGGAATATTATTTGGGTGTCCAGCCATGGAGAAGAGTTTAGACACTAGGAGAAGATAAGGAACACACCCATTATCAAGAAATCACATTAGGATTCTCTTTTTAACCTGTTCCTTAAAACACTAGTGCTTAGGAAATCTATTGGAGGCAGAAGCAGTCAAGGGTAGCTTAGGGTTAGGGTTAGGTTTAGGGTTAGGGTTAGGGTTAGGGTACGGCTTAGGGTACGGTTTCGGGTACGGGTTCGTGTACGGCGTAGGGTATGGGTTAGGGTTAGGGTTAGTTTGAAGGTTAGGGCTCGGTTTAGGGTACGGGTTAGGATTAGGGTACGTGTTAGGGTTAGGGTAGGGGTTAGGGTTAGGGTACGCGTTAGGGTTAGGGTAGTTATTAAACCTATCCCACTCTCTAGATACCCCTTAGCACGTCAAGGAATATTATTTGGGGGTCCAGCCATGGAGAAGAGTTTAGACACTAGGAGAAGATAAGGAACACACCCATTATCAAGAAATCACATTAGGATTCTCTTTTTAACCTGTTCCTTAAAACACTAGTGCTTAGGAAATCTATTGGAGGCAGAAGCAGTCAAGGGTAGCTTAGGGTTAGGGTTAGGGTTAGGGTACGGCTTAGGGTACGGGTTCGGGTACGGGTTCGGTTACGGGTTCGGGTACGGCGTAGGGTATGGGTTAGGTTTAGGGTTAGGGTTAGTTTGAGGGTTAGGGCTCGGTTTAGGTTACGGGTTAGGATTAGGGTACGTCTTAGGGTTAGGGTAGAGGTTAGGGTTAGGGTACGCGTTAGGGTTAGGGTAGTTATTAAACCTATCCCACTCTCTAGATAACCCTTAGCACGTCAAGGAATATTATTTGGGGGTCCAGCCATGGAGAAGAGTTTAGACACTAGGAGAAGATAAGGAACACACCCATTATCAAGAAATCACATTAGGATTCTCTTTTTAACCTGTTCCTTAAAACACTAGTGCTTAGGAAATCTATTGGAGGCAGAAGCAGTCAAGGGTAGCTTAGGGTTAGGGTTAGGGTTAGGGTTAGGGTTAGCTTTAGGGTACGGCTTAGGGTACGGGTTCGGGTACGGGTTCGGGTACGGCGTAGGGTATGGGTTAGGGTTAGGGTTACGGTTAGTTTGAGGGTTAGGGCTCGGTTTAGGGTACGGGTTAGGATTAGGGTACGTGTTAGGGTTAGGGTACGCGTTAGGGTTAGGGTAGTTATTAAACCTATCCCACTCTCTAGATACCCCTTAGCACGTCAAGGAATATTATTTGGGTGTCCAGCCATGGAGAAGAGTTTAGACACTAGGAGAAGATAAGGAACACACCCATTATCAAGAAATCACATTAGGATTCTCTTTTTAACCTGTTCCTTAAAACACTAGTGCTTAGGAAATCTATTGGAGGCAGAAGCAGTCAAGGGTAGCTTAGGGTTAGGGTTAGGTTTAGGGTTAGGGTTAGGGTTAGGGTACGGCTTAGGGTATGGTTTCGGGTACGGGTTCGTGTACGGCGTAGGGTATGGGTTAGGGTTAGGGTTAGTTTGAAGGTTAGGGCTCGGTTTAGGGTACGGGTTAGGATTAGGGTACGTGTTAGGGTTAGGGTAGGGGTTAGGGTTAGGGTATGCGTTAGGGTTAGGGTAGTTATTAAACCTATCCCACTCTCTAGATACCCCTTAGCACGTCAAGGAATATTATTTGGGGGTCCAGCCATGGAGAAGAGTTTAGACACTAGGAGAAGATAAGGAACACACCCATTATCAATAAATCACATTAGGATTCTCTTTTTAACCTGTTCCTTAAAACACTAGTCCTTAAGAAATCTATTGGAGGCAGAAGCAGTCAAGGGTAGCTTAGGGTTAGGGTTAGGGTTAGGGTACGGCTTAGGGTACGGGTTCGGGTACGGGTTCGTGTACGGCGTAGCGTATGGGTTAGGGTTAGGGTTAGGGTTAGTTTGAAGGTTAGGGCTCGGTTTAGGGTACGGGTTAGGATTAGGGTTCGTGTTAGGGTTAGGGTAGGGGTTAGGGTTAGGGTACGCGTTAGGGTTAGGGTAGTTATTAAACCTATCCCACTCCCTAGATACCCCTTAGCACGTCAAGGAATATTATTTGGGGGTCCAGCCATGGAGAAGAGTTTAGACAGTAGGAGAAGATAAGGAACACACCCATTATCCTGAAATCACATTAGGATTCTCTTTTTAACCTGTTCCTTAATACACTAGTACTTAGGAAATCTATTGGAGGCAGAAGCAGTCAAGGGTAGCTTAGGGTTAGGGTTAGGGTTAGGTTTAGGGTTAGGGTTATGGTTAGGGTTAGGTACGGCTTAGTGTACGGGTTCGGGTACGGGTTCGGGTATGGCGTAGGGTATGGGTTAGGGTTAGGGTTAGGGTTAGTTTGAGGGTTAGGGCTCGGTTTAGGTTACGGGTTAGGATTAGGGTACGTGTTAGGGTTAGGGTAGAGGTTAGGGTTAGGGTACGCGTTAGGGTTAGGGTAGTTATTAAACCTATCCCACTCTCTAGATAACCCTTAGCACGTCAAGGAATATTATTTGGGGGTCCAGCCATGGAGAAGAGTTTAGACACTAGGAGAAGATAAGGAACACACCCATTATCAAGAAATCACATTAGGATTCTCTTTTTAACCTGTTCCTTAAAACACTAGTGCTTAGGAAATCTATTGGAGGCAGAAGCAGTCAAGGGTATCTTAGGGTTAGGGTTAGGGTTAGGGTTAGGGTTAGCTTTAGGGTACGGCTTAGGGTACGGGTTCGGGTACGGGTTCGGTTACGGGTTCGGGTACGGCGTAGGGTATGGGTTAGGTTTAGGGTTAGGGTTAGTTTGAGGGTTAGGGCTCGGTTTAGGTTACGGGTTAGGATTAGGGTACGTGTTAGGGTTAGGGTAGGGGTTAGGGTTAGGGTACGCGTTAGGGTTAGGGTAGTTATTAAACCTATCCCACTCTCTACATACCCCTTAGCACGTCAAGGAATATTATTTGGGGGTCCAGCCATGGAGAAGAGTTTAGACACTAGGAGAAGATAAGGAACACACCCATTATCCTGAAATCACATTAGGATTCTCTTTTTAACCTGTTCCTTAAAACACTAGTGCTAAGGAAATCTATTGGAGGCAGAAGCAGTCAAGGGTAGCTTAGGGTTAGGGTTAGGGTTAGGGTACGGCTTAGGGTACGGGTTCGGGTACGGGTTCGGGTACGGGTTCGGGTACGGCGTAGGGTATGGGTTAGGTTTAGGGTTAGGGTTAGTTTGAGGGTTAGGGCTCGGTTTAGGTTACGGGTTAGGATTAGGGTACGTGTTAGGGTTAGGGTAGGGGTTAGGGTTAGGGTACGCGTTAGGGTTAGGGTAGTTATTAAACCTATCCCACACTCTAGATACCCCTTAGCACGTCAAGGAATATTATTTGGGGGTCCAGCCATGGAGAAGAGTTTAGACACTAGGAGAAGATAAGGAACACACCCATTATCAAGAAATCACATTAGGATTCTCTTTTTAACCTGTTCCTTAAAACACTAGTGCTTAGGAAATCTATTGGAGGCAGAAGCAGTCAAGGGTAGCTTAGGGTTAGGGTTAGGGTTAGGGTACGGCTTAGGGTACGGGTTCGGGTACGGGTTCGGGTACGGGTTCGGGTACGGCGTAGGGTATGGGTTAGGTTTAGGATTAGGGTTAGTTTGAGGGTTAGGGCTCGGTTTAGGTTACGTGTTAGGATTAGGGTACGTGTTAGGGTTAGGGTAGGGGTTAGGGTTAGGGTACGCGTTAGGGTTAGGGTAGTTATTAAACCTATCCCACTCTCTAGATACCCCTTAGCACGTCAAGGAATATTATTTGGGGGTCCAGCCATGGAGAAGAGTTTAGACACTAGGAGAAGATAAGGAACACACCCATTATCAATAAATCACATTAGGATTCTCTTTTTAACCTGTTCGTTAAAACACTAGTGCTTAAGAAATCTATTGGAGGCAGAAGCAGTCAAGGGTAGCTTAGGGTTAGGGTTAGGGTTAGGGTACGGCTTAGGGTACGGGTTCGGGTACGGGTTCGTGTACGGCGTAGCGTATGGGTTAGGGTTAGGGTTAGGGTTAGTTTGAAGGTTAGGGCTCGGTTTAGGGTACGGGTTAGGATTAGGGTTCGTGTTAGGTTTAGGGTAGGGGTTAGGGTTAGGGTACGCGTTAGGGGTAGGGTAGTTATTAAACCTATCCCACTCCCTAGATACCCCTTAGCACGTCAAGGAATATTATTTGGGGGTCCAGCCATGGAGAAGAGTTTAGACAGTAGGAGAAGATAAGGAACACACCCATTATCCTGAAATCACATTAGGATTCTCTTTTTAACCTGTTCCTTAATACACTAGTGCTTAGGAAATCTATTGGAGGCAGAAGCAGTCAAGGGTAGCTTAGGGTTAGGTTTAGGGTTAGGGTTATGGTTAGGGTTAGGTACGGCTTAGTGTACGGGTTCGGGTACGGGTTCGGGTATGGCGTAGGGTATGGGTTAGGGTTATGGTTAGGGTTAGTTTGAGGGTTAGGGCTCGGTTTAGGTTACGGGTTAGGATTAGGGTACGTCTTAGGGTTAGGGTAGAGGTTAGGGTTAGGGTACGCGTTAGGGTTAGGGTAGTTATTAAACCTATCCCACTCTCTAGATAACCCTTAGCACGTCAAGGAATATTATTTGGGGGTCCAGCCATGGAGAAGAGTTTAGACACTAGGAGAAGATAAGGAACACACCCATTATCAAGAAATCACATTAGGATTCTCTTTTTAACCTGTTCCTTAAAACACTAGTGCTTAGGAAATCTATTGGAGGCAGAAGCAGTCAAGGGTAGCTTAGGGTTAGGGTTAGGGTTAGGGTTAGGGTTAGCTTTAGGGTACGGCTTAGGGTACGGGTTCGGGTACGGGTTCGGGTACGGCGTAGGGTATGGGTTAGGGTTAGGGTTAGGGTTAGTTTGAGGGTTAGGGCTCGGTTTAGGGTACGGGTTAGGATTAGGGTACGTGTTAGGGTTAGGGTACGCGTTAGGGTTAGGGTAGTTATTAAACCTATCCCACTCTCTAGATACCCCTTAGCACGTCAAGGAATATTATTTGGGTGTCCAGCCATGGAGAAGAGTTTAGACACTAGGAGAAGATAAGGAACACACCCATTATCAAGAAATCACATTAGGATTCTCTTTTTAACCTGTTCCTTAAAACACTAGTGCTTAGGAAATCTATTGGAGGCAGAAGCAGTCAAGGGTAGCTTAGGGTTAGGGTTAGGTTTAGGGTTAGGGTTAGGGTTAGGGTACGGCTTAGGGTACGGTTTCGGGTACGGGTTCGTGTACGGCGTAGGGTATGGGTTAGGGTTAGGGTTAGTTTGAAGGTTAGGGCTCGGTTTAGGGTACGGGTTAGGATTAGGGTACGTGTTAGGGTTAGGGTAGGGGTTAGGGTTAGGGTACGCGTTAGGGTTAGGGTAGTTATTAAACCTATCCCACTCTCTAGATACCCCTTAGCACGTCAAGGAATATTATTTGGGGGTCCAGCCATGGAGAAGAGTTTAGACACTAGGAGAAGATAAGGAACACACCCATTATCAAGAAATCACATTAGGATTCTCTTTTTAACCTGTTCCTTAAAACACTAGTGCTTAGGAAATCTATTGGAGGCAGAAGCAGTCAAGGGTAGCTTAGGGTTAGGGTTAGGGTTAGGGTACGGCTTAGGGTACGGGTTCGGGTACGGGTTCGGTTACGGGTTCGGGTACGGCGTAGGGTATGGGTTAGGTTTAGGGTTAGGGTTAGTTTGAGGGTTAGGGCTCGGTTTAGGTTACGGGTTAGGATTAGGGTACGTGTTAGGGTTAGGGTAGGGGTTAGGGTTAGGGTACGCGTTAGGGTTAGGGTAGTTATTAAACCTATCCCACTCTCTACATACCCCTTAGCACGTCAAGGAATATTATTTGGGGGTCCAGCCATGGAGAAGAGTTTAGACACTTGGAGAAGATAAGGAACACACCCATTATCCTGAAATCACATTAGGATTCTCTTTTTAACCTGTTCCTTAAAACACTAGTGCTTAGGAAATCTATTGGAGGCAGAAGCAGTCAAGGGTAGCTTAGGGTTAGGGTTAGGGTTAGGGTACGGCTTAGGGTACGGGTTCGGGTACGGGTTCGGGTACGGGTTCGGGTACGGCGTAGGGTATGGGTTAGGTTTAGGGTTAGGGTTAGTTTGAGGGTTAGGGCTCGGTTTAGGTTACGGGTTAGGATTAGGGTACGTGTTAGGGTTAGGGTAGGGGTTAGGGTTAGGGTACGCGTTAGGGTTAGGGTAGTTATTAAACCTATCCCACACTCTAGATACCCCTTAGCACGTCAAGGAATATTATTTGGGGGTCCAGCCATGGAGAAGAGTTTAGACACTAGGAGAAGATAAGGAACACACCCATTATCAAGAAATCACATTAGGATTCTCTTTTTAACCTGTTCCTTAAAACACTAGTGCTTAGGAAATCTATTGGAGGCAGAAGCAGTCAAGGGTAGCTTAGGGTTAGGGTTAGGGTTAGGGTACGGCTTAGGGTACGGGTTCGGGTACGGGTTCGTGTACGCTGTAGGGTATGGGTTAGGGTTAGGGTTAGGGTTAGTTTGAAGGTTAGGGCTCGGTTTAGGGTACGGGTTAGGATTAGGGTTCGTGTTAGGGTTAGGGTAGGGGTTAGGGTTAGGGTACGCGTTAGGGTTAGGGTAGTTATTAAACCTATCCCACTCTCTAGATAACCCTTAGCACGTCAAGGAATATTATTTGGGGGTCCAGCCATGGAGAAGAGTTTAGACACTAGGAGAAGATAAGGAACACACCCATTATCAAGAAATCACATTAGGATTCTCTTTTTAACCTGTTCCTTAAAACACTAGTGCTTAGGAAATCTATTGGAGGCAGAAGCAGTCAAGGGTAGCTTAGGGTTAGGGTTAGGGTTAGGGTACGGGTTCGGGTACGGGTTCGGGTTCGGCGTAGGGTATGGGTTAGGTTTAGGGTTAGGGTTAGTTTGAGGGTTAGGGCTCGGTTTAGGTTACGTGTTAGGATTAGTGTACGTGTTAGGGTTAGGGGAGGGGTTAGGGTTAGGGTACGCGTTAGGGTTAGGGTAGTTATTAAACATATCCCACTCTCTAGATACCCCTTAGCACGTCAAGGAATATTATTTGGGGGTGCAGCCATGGAGAAGAGTTTAGACACTAGGAGAAGATAAGGAACACACCCATTATCAATAAATCACATTAGGATTCTCTTTTTAACCTGTTCCTTAAAACACTAGTGCTTAGGAAATCTATTGGAGGCAGAAGCAGTCAAGGGTAGCTTAGGGTTAGGGTTTGGGTTAGGGTACGGCTTAGGGTACGGGTTCGGGTACGGGTTCGGGTACGCGTTTGGGTATGGCGTAGGATATGGGTTAGGGTTAGGGTTAGTTTGAGGGTTAGGGCTCGGTTTAGGTTACGGGTTAGGATTAGGGTACGTCTTAGGGTTAGGGTAGAGGTTAGGGTTAGGGTACGCGTTAGGGTTAGGGTAGTTATTAAACCTATCCCACTCTCTAGATACCCCTTAGCACGTCAAGGAATATTATTTGGGTGTCCAGCCATGGAGAAGAGTTTAGACACTAGGAGAAGATAAGGAACACACCCATTATCAAGAAATCACATTAGGATTCTCTTTTTAACCTGTTCCTTAAAACACTAGTGCTTAGGAAATCTATTGGAGGCAGAAGCAGTCAAGGGTAGCTTAGGGTTAGGGTTAGGGTTAGGGTTAGGGTTAGCTTTAGGGTACGGCTTAGGGTACGGGTTCGGGTACGGGTTCGGGTACGGCGTAGGGTATGGGTTAGGGTTAGGGTTAGGGTTAGTTTGAGGGTTAGGGCTCGGTTTAGGGTACGGGTTAGGATTAGGGTACGTGTTAGGGTTAGGGTACGCGTTAGGGTTAGGGTAGTTATTAAACCTATCCCACACTCTAGATACCCCTTAGCACGTCAAGGAATATTATTTGGGTGTCCAGCCATGGAGAAGTGTTTAGACACTAGGAGAAGATAAGGAACACACCCATTATCAAGAAATCACATTAGGATTCTCTTTTTAACCTGATCCTTAAAACACTAGTGCTTAGGAAATCTATTGGAGGCAGAAGCAGTCAAGGGTAGCTTAGGGTTAGGGTTAGGTTTAGGGTTAGGGTTAGGGTTAGGGTACGGCTTAGGGTACGGTTTCGGGTACGGGTTCGTGTACGGCGTAGGGTATGGGTTAGGGTTAGGTTTAGTTTGAAGGTTAGGGCTCGGTTTAGGGTACGGGTTAGGATTAGGGTACGTGTTAGGGTTAGGGTAGGGGTTAGGGTTAGGGTACGCGTTAGGGTTAGGGTAGTTATTAAACCTATCCCACTCTCTAGATACCCCTTAGCACGTCAAGGAATATTTTTTGGGGGTCCAGCCATGGAGAAGAGTTTAGACACTAGGAGAAGATAAAGAACACACCCATTATCAAGAAATCACATTAGGATTCTCTTTTTAACCTGTTCCTTAAAACACTAGTGCTTAGGAAATCTATTGGAGGCAGAAGCAGTAAAGGGTAGCTTAGGGTTAGGGTTAGGGTTAGGGCTAGGGTTAGGACACGGCTTAGGGTACGGGTTCGGGTACGGGTTCGTGTTCGGCGTAGGGTATGGGTTTGGGTTAGCGTTAGGGTTAGTTTGAAGTTTAGGGCTCGGTTTAGGGTACGGGTTAGGATTAGGGTTCGTGTTAGGGTTAGGGTAGGGGTTAGGGTTAGGGTACGCGTTAGGGTTAGGGTAGTTATTAAACCTATCCCACTCTCTAGATACCCCTTAGCACGTCAAGGAATATTATTTGGGGGTCCAGCCATGGAGAAGAGTTTAGACACTAGGAGAAGATAAGGAACACACCCATTATCAAGAAATCACATTAGGATTCTCTTTTTAACCTGTTCCTTAAAACACTAGTGCTTAGGAAATCTATTGGAGTCAGAAGCAGTCAAGGGTAGCTTAGGGTTAGGGTTAGGGTTAGGGTACGGCTTAGGGTACGGGTTCGGTTACGGGTTCGGGTACGGGTTCGGGTACGGCGTAGGGTATGGGTTAGGTTTAGGGTTAGGGTTAGTTTGAGGGTTAGGGCTCGGTTTAGGTTACGGGTTAGGATTAGGGTACGTGTTAGGGTTAGGGTAGGGGTTAGGGTTAGGGTACGCGTTAGGGTTAGGGTAGTTATTAAACCTATCCCACTCTCTAGATACCCCTTAGCACGTCAAGGAATATTATTTGGGGGTCCAGCCATGGAGAAGAGTTTAGACACTAGGAGAAGATAAGGAACACACCCATTATCAATAAATCACATTAGGATTCTCTTTTTAACCTGTTCCTTAAAACACTAGTGCTTAGGAAATCTATTGGAGGCAGAAGCAGTCAAGGGTAGCTTAGGGTTAGGGTTTGGGTTAGGGTACGGCTTAGGGTTAGGGTACGTGTTAGGGTTAGGGTAGGGGTTAGGGTTAGGGTACGCGTTAGGGTTAGGGTAGTTATTAAACCTATCCCACTCTCTAGATACCCCTTAGCACGTCAAGGAATATTATTTGGGGTCCAGCCATGGAGAAGAGTTTAGACACTAGGAGAAGATAAGGAACACACCCATTATCAAGAAATCACATTAGGATTCTCTTTTTAACCTGTTCCTTAAAACACTAGTGCTTAGGAAATCTATTGGAGGCAGAAGCAGTCAAGGGTAGCTTAGGGTTAGGGTTTGGGTTAGGGTACGGCTTAGGGTTAGGGTACGTGTTAGGGTTAGGGTAGGGGTTAGGGTTAGGGTACGCGTTAGGGTTAGGGTAGTTATTAAACCTATCCCACTCTCTAGATACCCCTTAGCACGTCAAGGAATATTATTTGGGGTCCAGCCATAGAGAAGAGTTTAGACACTAGGAGAAGATAAGGAACACACCCATTATCAAGAAATCACTTTAGGATTCTCTTTTTAACCTGTTCCTTAAAACACTAGTGCTTAGGAAATCTATTGGAGGCAGAAGCAGTCAAGGGTAGCTTAGGGTTAGGGTTAGGGTTAGGGTTAGGTTTAGCTTTAGGGTACGGCTTAGGGTACGGGTTCGGGTACGGGTTCGGGTACGGCGTAGGGTATGGGTTAGGGTTAGGGTTAGGGTTAGTTTGAGGGTTAGGGCTCGGTTTAGGGTACGGGTTAGGATTAGGGTACGTGTTAGGGTTCGGGTACGCGTTAGGGTTAGGGTAGTTATTAAACCTATCCCACTCTCTAGATACCCCTTAGCACGTCAAGGAATATTATTTGGGTGTCCAGCCATGGAGAAGAGTTTAGACACTAGGAGAAGATAAGGAACACACCCATTATCAAGAAATCACATTAGGATTCTCTTTTTAACCTGTTCCTTAAAACACTAGTGCTTAGGAAATCTATTGGAGGCAGAAGCAGTCAAGGGTAGCTTAGGGTTAGGGTTAGGTTTAGGGTTAGGGTTAGGGTTAGGGTACGGCTTAGGGTACGGTTTCGGGTACGGGTTCGTGTACGGCGTAGGGTATGGGTTAGGGTTAGGGTTAGTTTGAAGGTTAGGGCTCGGTTTAGGGTACGGGTTAGGATTAGGGGTACGTGTTAGGGTTAGGGTAGGGGTTAGGGTTAGGGTACGCGTTAGGGTTAGGGTAGTTATTAAACCTATCCCACTCTCTAGATACCCCTTAGCACGTCAAGGAATATTATTTGGGGTCCAGCCATGGAGAAGAGTTTAGACACTAGGAGAAGATAAGGAACACACCCATTATCAAGAAATCACATTAGGATTCTCTTTTTAACCTGTTCCTTAAAACACTAGTGCTTAGGAAATCTATTGGAGGCAGAAGCAGTCAAGGGTAGCTTAGGGTTAGGGTTAGGGTTAGGGTACGGCTTAGGGTACGGGTTCGGGTACGGGTTCGGTTACGGGTTCGGGTACGGCGTAGGGTATGGGTTAGGTTTAGGGTTAGGGTTAGTTTGAGGGTTAGGGCTCGGTTTAGGTTACGGGTTAGGATTAGGGTACGTCTTAGGGTTAGGGTAGAGGTTAGGGTTAGGGTACGCGTTAGGGTTAGGGTAGTTATTAAACCTATCCCACTCTCTAGATACCCCTTAGCACGTCAAGGAATATTATTTGGGGGTCCAGCCATGGAGAAGAGTTTAGACACTAGGAGAAGATAAGGAACACACCCATTATCAATAAATCACATTAGGATTCTCTTTTTAACCTGTTCCTTAAAACACTAGTCCTTAAGAAATCTATTGGAGGCAGAAGCAGTCAAGGGTAGCTTAGGGTTAGGGTTAGGGTTAGGGTACGGCTTAGGGTACGGGTTCGGGTACGGGTTCGTGTACGGCGTAGCGTATGGGTTAGGGTTAGGGTTAGGGTTAGTTTGAAGGTTAGGGCTCGGTTTAGGGTACGGGTTAGGATTAGGGTTCGTGTTAGGGTTAGGGTAGGGGTTAGGGTTAGGGTACGCGTTAGGGTTAGGGTAGTTATTAAACCTATCCCACTCCCTAGATACCCCTTAGCACGTCAAGGAATATTATTTGGGGGTCCAGCCATGGAGAAGAGTTTAGACAGTAGGAGAAGATAAGGAACACACCCATTATCCTGAAATCACATTAGGATTCTCTTTTTAACCTGTTCCTTAATACACTAGTACTTAGGAAATCTATTGGAGGCAGAAGCAGTCAAGGGTAGCTTAGGGTTAGGGTTAGGGTTAGGTTTAGGGTTAGGGTTATGGTTAGGGTTAGATACGGCTTAGTGTACGGGTTCGGGTACGGGTTCGGGTATGGCGTAGGGTATGGGTTAGGGTTAGGGTTAGGGTTAGTTTGAGGGTTAGGGCTCGGTTTAGGTTACGGGTTAGGATTAGGGTACGTGTTAGGGTTAGGGTAGAGGTTAGGGTTAGGGTACGCGTTAGGGTTAGGGTAGTTATTAAACCTATCCCACTCTCTAGATAACCCTTAGCACGTCAAGGAATATTATTTGGGGGTCCAGCCATGGAGAAGAGTTTAGACACTAGGAGAAGATAAGGAACACACCCATTATCAAGAAATCACATTAGGATTCTCTTTTTAACCTGTTCCTTAAAACACTAGTGCTTAGGAAATCTATTGGAGGCAGAAGCAGTCAAGGGTAGCTTAGGGTTAGGGTTAGGGTTAGGGTTAGGGTTAGCTTTAGGGTACGGCTTAGGGTACGGGTTCGGGTACGGGTTCGGGTACGGCGTAGGGTATGGGTTAGGGTTAGGGTTAGGGTTAGTTTGAGGGTTAGGGCTCGGTTTAGGGTACGGGTTAGGATTAGGGTACGTGTTAGGGTTAGGGTACGCGTTAGGGTTAGGGTAGTTATTAAACCTATCCCACTCTCTAGATACCCCTTAGCACGTCAAGGAATATTATTTGGGTGTCCAGCCATGGAGAAGAGTTTAGACACTAGGAGAAGATAAGGAACACAACCATTATCAAGAAATCACATTAGGATTCTCTTTTTAACCTGTTCCTTAAAACACTAGTGCTTAGGAAATCTATTGGAGGCAGAAGCAGTCAAGGGTAGCTTAGGGTTAGGGTTAGGTTTAGGGTTAGGGTTAGGGTTAGGGTACGGCTTAGGGTACGGTTTCGGGTACGGGTTCGTGTACGGCGTAGGGTATGGGTTAGGGTTAGGGTTAGTTTGGAGGTTAGGGCTCGGTTTAGGGTACGGGTTAGGATTAGGGTACGTGTTAGGGTTAGGGTAGGGGTTAGGGTTAGGGTACGCGTTAGGGTTAGGGTAGTTATTAAACCTATCCCACTCTCTAGATACCCCTTAGCACGTCAAGGAATATTATTTGGGGGTCCAGCCATGGAGAAGAGTTTAGACACTAGGAGAAGATAAGGAACACACCCATTATCAAGAAATCACATTAGGATTCTCTTTTTAACCTGTTCCTTAAAACACTAGTGCTTAGGAAATCTATTGGAGGCAGAAGCAGTCAAGGGTAGCTTAGGGTTAGGGTTAGGGTTAGGGTACGGCTTAGGGTACGGGTTCGGGTACGGGTTCGGGTACGGGTTCGGGTACGGCGTAGGGTATGGGTTAGGTTTAGGGTTAGGGTTAGTTTGAGGGTTAGGGCTCGGTTTAGGTTACGGGTTAGGATTAGGGTACGTGTTAGGATTAGGGTAGGGGTTAGGGTTAGGGTACGCGTTAGGGTTAGGGTAGTTATTAAACCTATCCCACTCTCTACATACCCCTTAGCCCGTCAAGGAATATTATTTGGGGGTCCAGCCATGGAGAAGAGTTTAGACACTAGGAGAAGATAAGGAACACACCCATTATCCTGAAATCACATTAGGATTCTCTTTATAACCTGTTCCTTAAAACACTAGTGCTTAGGAAATCTATTGGAGGCAGAAGCAGTCAAGGGTAGCTTAGGGTTAGGGTTAGGGTTCGGGTACGGCTTAGGGTACGGGTTCGGGTACGGGTTCGGGTACGGGTTCGGGTACGGCGTACGGTATGGGTTAGGTTTAGTGTTAGGGTTAGTTTGAGGGTTAGGGCTCGGTTTAGGTTACGGGTTAGGATTAGGGTACGTGTTAGGGTTAGGGTAGGGGTTAGGGTTAGGGTACGCGTTAGGGTTAGGGTAGTTATTAAACCTATCCCACTCTCTAGATACCCCTTAGCACGTCAAGGAATATTATTTGGGGGTCCAGCCATGGAGAAGAGTTTAGACACTAGGAGAAGATAAGGAACACACCCATTATCAATAAATCACATTAGGATTCTCTTTTTAACCTGTTCGTTAAAACACTAGTGCTTAAGAAATCTATTGGAGGCAGAAGCAGTCAAGGGTAGCTTAGGGTTAGGGTTAGGGTTAGGGTACGGCTTAGGGTACGGGTTCTGGTACGGGTTCGTGTACGGCGTAGCGTATGGGTTAGGGTTAGGGTTAGGGTTAGTTTGAAGGTTAGGGCTCGGTTTAGGGTACGGGTTAGGATTAGGGTTCGTGTTAGGTTTAGGGTAGGGGTTAGGGTTAGGGTACGCGTTAGGGGTAGGGTAGTTATTAAACCTATCCCACTCCCTAGATACCCCTTAGCACGTCAAGGAATATTATTTGGGGGTCCAGCCATGGAGAAGAGTTTAGACAGTAGGAGAAGATAAGGAACACACCCATATCCTGAAATCACATTAGGATTCTCTTTTTAACATGTTCCTTAATACACTAGTGCTTAGGAAATCTATTGGAGGCAGAAGCAGTCAAGGGTAGCTTAGGGTTAGGTTTAGGGTTAGGGTTATGGTTAGGGTTAGGTACGGCTTAGTGTACGGGTTCGGGTACGGGTTCGGTATGGCGTAGGGTATGGGTTAGGGTTATGGTTAGGGTTAGTTTGAGGGTTAGGGCTCGGTTTAGGTTACGGGTTAGGATTAGGGTACGTCTTAGGGTTAGGGTAGAGGTTAGGGTTAGGGTACGCGTTAGGGTTAGGGTAGTTATTAAACCTATCCCACTCTCTAGATAACCCTTAGCACGTCAAGGAATATTATTTGGGGGTCCAGCCATGGAGAAGAGTTTAGACACTAGGAGAAGATAAGGAACACACCCATTATCAAGAAATCACATTAGGATTCTCTTTTTAACCTGTTCCTTAAAACACTAGTGCTTAGGAAATCTATTGGAGGCAGAAGCAGTCAAGGGTAGCTTAGGGTTAGGGTTAGGGTTAGGGTTAGGGTTAGCTTTAGGGTACGGCTTAGGGTACGGGTTCGGGTACGGGTTCGGGTACGGCGTAGGGTATGGGTTAGGGTTAGGGTTAGGGTTAGTTTGAGGGTTAGGGCTCGGTTTAGGGTACGGGTTAGGATTAGGGTACGTGTTAGGGTTAGGGTACGCGTTAGGGTTAGGGTAGTTATTAATACCTATCCCACTCTCTAGATACCCCTTAGCACGTCAAGGAATATTATTTGGGTGTCCAGCCATGGAGAAGAGTTTAGACACTAGGAGAAGATAAGGAACACACCCATATCAAGAAATCACATTAGGATTCTCTTTTTAACCTGTTCCTTAAAACACTAGTGCTTAGGAAATCTATTGGAGGCAGAAGCAGTCAAGGGTAGCTTAGGGTTAGGGTTAGGTTTAGGGTTAGGGTTAGGGTTAGGGTACGGCTTAGGGTACGGTTTCGGGTACGGGTTCGTGTACGGCGTAGGGTATGGGTTAGGGTTAGGGTTAGTTTGAAGGTTAGGGCTCGGTTTAGGGTACGGGTTAGGATTAGGGTACGTGTTAGGGTTAGGGTAGGGGTTAGGGTTAGGGTACGCGTTAGGGTTAGGGTAGTTATTAAACCTATCCCACTCTCTAGATACCCCTTAGCACGTCAAGGAATATTATTTGGGGGTCCAGCCATGGAGAAGAGTTTAGACACTAGGAGAAGATAAGGAACACACCCATTATCAAGTAATCACATTAGGATTCTCTTTTTAACCTGTTCCTTAAAAACACTAGTGCTTAGGAAATCTATTGGAGGCAGAAGCAGTCAAGGGTAGCTTAGGGTTAGGGTTAGGGTTAGGGTACGGCTTAGGGTACGGGTTCGGGTACGGGTTCGGTTACGGGTTCGGGTACGGCGTAGGGTATGGGTTAGGTTTAGGGTTAGGGTTAGTTTGAGGGTTAGGGCTCGTTTAGGTTACGGGTTAGGATTAGGGTACGTGTTAGGGTTAGTGTAGGGGTTAGCGTTAGGGTACGCGTTAGGTTAGGGTAGTTATTAAACCTATCCCACTCTCTACATACCCCTTAGCACGTCAAGGAATATTATTTGGGGGTCCAGCCATGGAGAAGAGTTTAGACACTTGGAGAAGATAAGGAACACACCCATTATCCTGAAATCACATTAGGATTCTCTTTTTAACCTGTTCCTTAAAACACTAGTGCTTAGGAAATCTATTGGAGGCAGAAGCAGTCAAGGTAGCTTAGGTTAGGGTTAGGGTTAGGGTACGGCTTAGGGTACGGGTTCGGGTACGGGTTCGGGTACGGGTTCGGGTACGGCGTAGGGTATGGGTTAGGTTTAGGGTTAGGGTTAGTTTGAGGTTAGGGCTCGGTTTAGGTTACGGGTTAGGATTAGGGTACGTGTTAGGGTTAGGGTAGGGGTTAGGGTTAGGGTACGCGTTAGGGTTAGGGTAGTTATTAAACCTATCCCACACTCTAGATACCCCTTAGCACGTCAAGGAATATTATTTGGGGGTCCAGCCATGGAGAAGAGTTTAGACACTAGGAGAAGATAAGGAACACACCCATTATCAAGAAATCACATTAGGATTCTCTTTTTAACCTGTTCCTTAAAACACTAGTGCTTAGGAAATCTATTGGAGGCAGAAGCAGTCAAGGGTAGCTTAGGGTTAGGGTTAGGGTTAGGGTACGGCTTAGGGTACGGGTTCGGGTACGGGTTCGTGTACGCTGTAGGGTATGGGTTAGGGTTAGGGTTAGGGTTAGTTTGAAGGTTAGGGCTCGGTTTAGGGTACGGGTTAGGATTAGGGTTCGTGTTAGGGTTAGGGTAGGGGTTAGGGTTAGGGTACGCGTTAGGGTTAGGGTAGTTATTAAACCTATCCCACTCTCTAGATACCCCATAGCACGTCAAGGAATATTATTTGGGGGTCCAGCCATGGAGAAGAGTTTAGACACTAGGAGAAGATAAGGAACACACCCATTATCAAGAAATCACATTAGGATTCTCTTTTTAACCTGTCCTTAAAACACTAGTGCTTAGGAAATCTATTGGAGGCAAAAGCAGTCAAGGTTAGATTAAGGTTAGGGTTAGGGTTAGGGCTAGTGTTAGGACACGGCTTAGGTTACGGGTTCGGGTACGGTTTCGTGTACGGCGTACGGTATGGGTTTGGGTTAGGGTTAGGGTTAGTTTGAAGGTTAGGGCTCGGTTTAGGGTACGAGTTAGGATTAGGGTTCGTGTTAGGGATAGGGGAGGGGTTAGGGTTAGTGTACGCGTTAGGGTTAGGGTAGTTATTAAACCTATCCCACTCTCTAGATACCCCTTAGCACGTCAAGGAATATTATTTGGGGGTCCAGCCATGGAGAAGAGTTTAGACACTAGGAGAAGATAAGGAACACACCCATTATCAAGAAATCACATTAGGATTCTCTTTTTAACCTGTTCCTTAAAACACTAGTGCTTAGGAAATCTATTGGAGGCAGAAGCAGTCAAGGGTAGCTTAGGGTTAGGGTTAGGGTTAGGGTACGGCTTAGGGTACGGGTTCGGGTACGGGTTCGGGTACGGGTTCGGGTACGGCGTAGGGTATGGGTTAGGTTTAGGGTTAGGGTTAGTTTGAGGGTTAGGGCTCGGTTTAGGTTACGGGTTAGGATTAGGGTACGTGTTAGGGTTAGGGTAGGTGTTAGGGTTAGGGTACGCGTTAGGGTTAGGGTAGTTATTAAACCTATCCCACACTCTAGATACCCCTTAGCACGTCAAGGAATATTATTTGGGGGTCCAGCCATGGAGAAGAGTTTAGACACTAGGAGAAGATAAGGAACACACCCATTATCAAGAAATCACATTAGGATTCTCTTTTTAACCTGTTCCTTAAAACACTAGTGCTTAGGAAATCTATTGGAGGCAGAAGCAGTCAAGGGTAGCTTAGGGTTAGGGTTAGGGTTAGGGCTAGTGTTAGGACACGGCTTAGGGTACGGGTTCGGGTACGGGTTCGTGTACGGCGTACGGTATGGGTTTGGGTTAGGGTTAGGGTTAGTTTGAAGGTTAGGGCTCGGTTTAGGGTACGAGTTAGGATTAGGGTTCGTGTTAGGGTTAGGGGAGGGGTTAGGGTTAGGGTACGCGTTAGGGTTAGGGTAGTTATTAAACCTATCCCACTCTCTAGATACCCCTTAGCACGTCAAGGAATATTATTTGGGGGTCCAGCCATGGAGAAGAGTTTAGACACTAGGAGAAGATAAGGAACACACCCATTATCAAGAAATCACATTAGGATTCTCTTTTTAACCTGTTCCTTAAAACACTAGTGCTTAGGAAATCTATTGGAGGCAGAAGCAGTCAAGGGTAGCTTAGGGTTAGGGTTAGGGTTAGGGTACGGCTTAGGGTACGGGTTCGGGTACGGGTTCGGGTACGGGTTCGGGTACGGCGTAGGGTATGGGTTAGGTTTAGGATTAGGGTTAGTTTGAGGGTTAGGGCTCGGTTTAGGTTACGTGTTAGGATTAGGGTACGTGTTAGGGTTAGGGTAGGGGTTAGGGTTAGGGTACGCGTTAGGGTTAGGGTAGTTATTAAACCTATCCCACTCTCTAGATACCCCTTAGCACGTCAAGGAATATTATTTGGGGGTCCAGCCATGGAGAAGAGTTTAGACACTAGGAGAAGATAAGGAACACACCCATTATCAATAAATCACATTAGGATTCTCTTTTTAACCTGTTCGTTAAAACACTAGTGCTTAAGAAATCTATTGGAGGCAGAAGCAGTCAAGGGTAGCTTAGGGTTAGGGTTAGGGTTAGGGTACGGCTTAGGGTACGGGTTCGGGTACGGGTTCGTGTACGGCGTAGCGTATGGGTTAGGGTTAGGGTTAGGGTTAGTTTGAAGGTTAGGGCTCGGTTTAGGGTACGGGTTAGGATTAGGGTTCGTGTTAGGTTTAGGGTAGGGGTTAGGGTTAGGGTACGCGTTAGGGGTAGGGTAGTTATTAAACCTATCCCACTCCCTAGATACCCCTTAGCACGTCAAGGAATATTATTTGGGGGTCCAGCCATGGAGAAGAGTTTAGACAGTAGGAGAAGATAAGGAACACACCCATTATCCTGAAATCACATTAGGATTCTCTTTTTAACCTGTTCCTTAATACACTAGTGCTTAGGAAATCTATTGGAGGCAGAAGCAGTCAAGGGTAGCTTAGGGTTAGGTTTAGGGTTAGGGTTATGGTTAGGGTTAGGTACGGCTTAGTGTACGGGTTCGGGTACGGGTTCGGGTATGGCGTAGGGTATGGGTTAGGGTTATGGTTAGGGTTAGTTTGAGGGTTAGGGCTCGGTTTAGGTTACGGGTTAGGATTAGGGTACGTCTTAGGGTTAGGGTAGAGGTTAGGGTTAGGGTACGCGTTAGGGTTAGGGTAGTTATTAAACCTATCCCACTCTCTAGATAACCCTTAGCACGTCAAGGAATATTATTTGGGGGTCCAGCCATGGAGAAGAGTTTAGACACTAGGAGAAGATAAGGAACACACCCATTATCAAGAAATCACATTAGGATTCTCTTTTTAACCTGTTCCTTAAAACACTAGTGCTTAGGAAATCTATTGGAGGCAGAAGCAGTCAAGGGTAGCTTAGGGTTAGGGTTAGGGTTAGGGTTAGGGTTAGCTTTAGGGTACGGCTTAGGGTACGGGTTCGGGTACGGGTTCGGGTACGGCGTAGGGTATGGGTTAGGGTTAGGGTTAGGGTTAGTTTGAGGGTTAGGGCTCGGTTTAGGGTACGGGTTAGGATTAGGGTACGTGTTAGGGTTAGGGTACGCGTTAGGGTTAGGGTAGTTATTAAACCTATCCCACTCTCTAGATACCCCTTAGCACGTCAAGGAATATTATTTGGGTGTCCAGCCATGGAGAAGAGTTTAGACACTAGGAGAAGATAAGGAACACACCCATTATCAAGAAATCACATTAGGATTCTCTTTTTAACCTGTTCCTTAAAACACTAGTGCTTAGGAAATCTATTGGAGGCAGAAGCAGTCAAGGGTAGCTTAGGGTTAGGGTTAGGTTTAGGGTTAGGGTTAGGGTTAGGGTACGGCTTAGGGTACGGTTTCGGGTACGGGTTCGTGTACGGCGTACGGTATGGGTTTGGGTTAGGGTTAGGGTTAGTTTGAAGGTTAGGGCTCGGTTTAGGGTACGAGTTAGGATTAGGGTTCGTGTTAGGGATAGGGGAGGGGTTAGGGTTAGTGTACGCGTTAGGGTTAGGGTAGTTATTAAACCTATCCCACTCTCTAGATACCCCTTAGGATACCCCTTAGCACGTCAAGGAATATTATTTGGGGGTCCAGCCATGGAGAAGAGTTTAGACACTAGGAGAAGATAAGGAACACACCCATTATCAAGAAATCACATTAGGATTCTCTTTTAACCTGTTCCTTAAAACACTAGTGCTTAGGAAATCTATTGGAGGCAGAAGCAGTCAAGGGTAGCTTAGGGTTAGGGTTAGGGTTAGGGTACGGCTTAGGGTACGGGTTCGGGTACGGGTTCGGGTACGGGTTCGGGTACGGCGTAGGGTATGGGTTAGGTTTAGGGTTAGGGTTAGTTTGAGGGTTAGGGCTCGGTTTAGGTTACGGGTTAGGATTAGGGTACGTGTTAGGGTTAGGGTAGGTGTTAGGGTTAGGGTACGCGTTAGGGTTAGGGTAGTTATTAAACCTATCCCACACTCTAGATACCCCTTAGCACGTCAAGGAATATTATTTGGGGGTCCAGCCATGGAGAAGAGTTTAGACACTAGGAGAAGATAAGGAACACACCCATTATCAAGAAATCACATTAGGATTCTCTTTTTAACCTGTTCCTTAAAACACTAGTGCTTAGGAAATCTATTGGAGGCAGAAGCAGTCAAGGGTAGCTTAGGGTTAGGGTTAGGGTTAGGGCTAGTGTTAGGACACGGCTTAGGGTACGGGTTCGGGTACGGGTTCGTGTACGGCGTACGGTATGGGTTTGGGTTAGGGTTAGGGTTAGTTTGAAGGTTAGGGCTCGGTTTAGGGTACGAGTTAGGATTAGGGTTCGTGTTAGGGTTAGGGGAGGGGTTAGGGTTAGGGTACGCGTTAGGGTTAGGGTAGTTATTAAACCTATCCCACTCTCTAGATACCCCTTAGCACGTCAAGGAATATTATTTGGGGGTCCAGCCATGGAGAAGAGTTTAGACACTAGGAGAAGATAAGGAACACACCCATTATCAAGAAATCACATTAGGATTCTCTTTTTAACCTGTTCCTTAAAACACTAGTGCTTAGGAAATCTATTGGAGGCAGAAGCAGTCAAGGGTAGCTTAGGGTTAGGGTTAGGGTTAGGGTACGGCTTAGGGTACGGGTTCGGGTACGGGTTCGGGTACGGGTTCGGGTACGGCGTAGGGTATGGGTTAGGTTTAGGATTAGGGTTAGTTTGAGGGTTAGGGCTCGGTTTAGGTTACGTGTTAGGATTAGGGTACGTGTTAGGGTTAGGGTAGGGGTTAGGGTTAGGGTACGCGTTAGGGTTAGGGTAGTTATTAAACCTATCCCACTCTCTAGATACCCCTTAGCACGTCAAGGAATATTATTTGGGGGTCCAGCCATGGAGAAGAGTTTAGACACTAGGAGAAGATAAGGAACACACCCATTATCAATAAATCACATTAGGATTCTCTTTTTAACCTGTTCGTTAAAACACTAGTGCTTAAGAAATCTATTGGAGGCAGAAGCAGTCAAGGGTAGCTTAGGGTTAGGGTTAGGGTTAGGGTACGGCTTAGGGTACGGGTTCGGGTACGGGTTCGTGTACGGCGTAGCGTATGGGTTAGGGTTAGGGTTAGGGTTAGTTTGAAGGTTAGGGCTCGGTTTAGGGTACGGGTTAGGATTAGGGTTCGTGTTAGGTTTAGGGTAGGGGTTAGGGTTAGGGTACGCGTTAGGGGTAGGGTAGTTATTAAACCTATCCCACTCCCTAGATACCCCTTAGCACGTCAAGGAATATTATTTGGGGGTCCAGCCATGGAGAAGAGTTTAGACAGTAGGAGAAGATAAGGAACACACCCATTATCCTGAAATCACATTAGGATTCTCTTTTTAACCTGTTCCTTAATACACTAGTGCTTAGGAAATCTATTGGAGGCAGAAGCAGTCAAGGGTAGCTTAGGGTTAGGTTTAGGGTTAGGGTTATGGTTAGGGTAGGTACGGCTTAGTGTACGGGTTCGGGTACGGGTTCGGTATGGCGTAGGGTATGGGTTAGGGTTATGGTTAGGGTTAGTTTGAGGTTAGGGCTCGGTTAGGTTACGGGTTAGGATTAGGGTACGTCTTAGGGTTAGGGTAGAGGTTAGGGTTAGGGTACGCGTTAGGGTTAGGGTAGTTATTAAACCTATCCCACTCTCTAGATAACCCTTAGCACGTCAAGGAATATTATTTGGGGGTCCAGCCATGGAGAGAGTTTAGGACACTAGGAGAAGATAAGGAACACACCCATTATCAAGAAATCACATTAGGATTCTCTTTTAACCGTGTTCCTTAAAACACTAGTGCTTAGGAAATCTATTGGAGGCAGAAGCAGTCAAGGGTAGCTTAGGGTTAGGGGTTAGGGTTAGGGTTAGGGTTAGCTTTAGGTACGGCTTAGGGTCCGGGTTCGGGTACGGGTTCGGGTACGGCGTAGGGTATGGGTTAGGGTTAGGGTTAGGGTTAGTTTGAGGGTTAGGGCTCGGTTTAGGGTACGGGTTAGGATTAGGGTACGTGTTAGGGTTAGGGTACGCGTTAGGGTTAGGGTAGTTATTAAACCTATCCACTCTCTAGATACCCCTTAGCACGTCAAGGAATATTATTTGGGTGTCCAGCCATGGAGAGAGTTTAGACACTAGGAGAAGATAAGGAACACACCCATTATCAAGAAATCACATAGGATTCTCTTTTTAACCTGTTTCCTTAAAACACTAGTGCTTAGGAAATCTATTGGAGGCAGAAGCAGTCAAGGGTAGCTTAGGGTTAGGGTTAGGTTTAGGGTAGGGTTAGGGTTAGGGTACGGCTTAGGGTACGGTTTCGGGTACGGGTTCGTGTACGGCGTAGGGTATGGGTTAGGGTTAGGGTTAGTTTGAAGGTTAGGGCTCGGTTTAGGGTACGGGTTAGGATTAGGGTACGTGTTAGGGTTAGGTAGGGGTTAGGGTTAGGGTACGCGTTAGGGTTAGGGGTAGTTATTAAACCTATCCCACTCTCTAGATACCCCTTAGCACGTCAAGGAATATTATTTGGGGGTCCAGCATGGAGAAGAGTTTAGACACTAGGAGAAGATAAGGAACACACCCATTATCAAGAAATCACATTAGGATTCTCTTTTTAACCTGTTCCTTAAAACACTAGTGCTTAGGAAATCTATTGGAGGCAGAAGCAGTCAAGGGTAGCTTAGGGTTAGGGTTAGGGTTAGGGTACGGCTTAGGGTACGGGTTCGGGTACGGGTTCGGTTACGGGTTCGGGTACGGCGTAGGGTATGGGTTAGGTTTAGGGTTAGGGTTAGTTTGAGGGTTAGGGCTCGGTTTAGGTTACGGGTTAGGATTAGGGTACGTGTTAGGGTTAGGGTAGGGGTTAGCGTAGGGTACGCGTTAGGGTTAGGGTAGTTATTAAACCTATCCCACTCTCTACATACCCCCTTAGCACGTCAAGGAATATTATTTGGGGGTCCAGCCATGGAGAAGAGTTTAGACACTTGGAGAAGATAAGGAACACACCCATTATCCTGAAATCACATTAGGATTCTCTTTTTAACCTGTTCCTTAAAACACTAGTGCTTAGGAAATCTATTGGAGGCAGAAGCAGTCAAGGGTAGCTTAGGGTTAGGGTTAGGGTTAGGGTACGGCTTAGGGTACGGGTTCGGGTACGGGTTCGGGTACGGGTTCGGGTACGGCGTAGGGTATGGGTTAGGTTTAGGGTTAGGGTTAGTTTGAGGGTTAGGCTCGGTTTAGGTTACGGGTTAGGATTAGGGTACGTGTTAGGGTTAGGGTAGGGGTTTAGGGTTAGGGTACGCGTTAGGGTTAGGGTAGTTATTAAACCTATCCCACACTCTAGATACCCCTTAGCACGTCAAGGAATATTATTTGGGGGTCCAGCCATGGAGAAGAGTTAGACACTAGGAGAAGATAAGGAAACACCCATTATCAAGAAATCACATTAGGATTCTCTTTTTAACCTGTTCCTTAAAACACTAGTGCTTAGGAAATCTATTGGAGGCAGAAGCAGTCAAGGGTAGCTTAGGGTTAGGGTTAGGGTTAGGGTACGGCTTAGGGTACGGGTTCGTGTACGCTGTAGGGTATGGGTTAGGGTTAGGGTTAGGGTTAGTTTGAAGGTTAGGGCTCGGTTTAGGGTACGGGTTAGGATTAGGGTTCGTGTTAGGGTTAGGGTAGGGGTTAGGGTTAGGGTACGCGTTAGGGTTAGGGTAGTTATTAAACCTATCCCACTCTCTAGATACCCCATAGCACGTCAAGGAATATTATTTGGGGGTCCAGCCATGGAGAAGGAGTTTAGACACTAGGAGAAGATAAGGAACACACCCATTATCAAGAAATCACATTAGGATTCTCTTTTAACCTGTTCCTTAAAACACTAGTGCTTAGGAAATCTATTGGAGGCAAAAGCAGTCAAGGTTAGATTAAGGTTAGGGTTAGGGTTAGGGCTAGTGTTCGGACACGGCTTAGGTTACGGGTTCGGGTACGGTTTCGTGTACGGCGTACGGTATGGGTTTGGGTTAGGGTTAGGGTTAGTTGAAGGTTAGGGCTCGGTTTAGGGTACGAGTTAGGATTAGGGTTCGTGTTAGGGATAGGGGAGGGGTTAGGGTTAGGGTACGCGTTAGGGTTAGGGTAGTTATTAAACCTATCCCACTCTCTAGATACCCCTTAGCACGTCAAGGAATATTATTTGGGGGTCCAGCCATGGAGAAGAGTTTAGACCACTAGGAGAAGATAAGGAACACACCCATTATCAAGAAATCACATTAGGATTCTCTTTTTAACCTGTTCCTTAAAACACTAGTGCTTAGGAAATCTATTGGAGGCAGAAGCAGTCAAGGGTAGCTTAGGGTTAGGGATAGGGTTAGGGTACGGCTTAGGGTACGGGTTCGGGTACGGGTTCGGGTACGGGTTCGGGTACGGCGTAGGGTATGGGTTAGGTTTAGGGTTAGGGTTAGTTTGAGGGTTAGGGCTCGGTTTAGGTTACGGGTTAGGATTAGGGTACGTGTTAGGGTTAGGGTAGGTGTTAGGGTTAGGGTACGCGTTAGGGTTAGGGTAGTTATTAAACCTATCCCACACTCTAGATACCCCTTAGCACGTCAAGGAATATTATTTGGGGGTCCAGCCATGGAGAAGAGTTTAGACACTAGGAGAAGATAAGGAACACACCCATTATCAAGAAATCACATTAGGATTCTCTTTTTAACCTGTTCCTTAAAACACTAGTGCTTAGGAAATCTATTGGAGGCAGAAGCAGTCAAGGGTAGCTTAGGGTTAGGGTTAGGGTTAGGGCTAGGGTTAGGACACGGCTTAGGGTACGGGTTCGGGTAAGGGTTCGTGTACGGCATAGTGTATGGGTTTGGGTTAGGGTTAGGGTTAGTTTGAAGGTTAGGGCTCGGTTTAGGGTACGAGTTAGGATTAGGGTTCGTGTTAGGGATAGGGGAGGGGTTAGGGTTAGGGTACGCGTTAGGGTTAGGGTAGTTATTAAACCTATCCCACTCTCTAGATACCCCTTAGCACGTCAAGGAATATTATTTGGGGGTCCAGCCATGGAGAAGAGTTTAGACACTAGGAGAAGATAAGGAACACACCCATTATCAAGAAATCACATTAGGATTCTCTTTTTAACCTGTTCCTTAAAACACTAGTGCTTAGGAAATCTATTGGAGGCAGAAGCAGTCAAGGGTAGCTTAGGGTTAGGGTTAGGGTTAGGGTACGGCTTAGGGTACGGGTTCGGGTACGGGTTCGGGTACGGGTTCGGGTACGGCGTAGGGTATGGGTTAGGTTTAGGATTAGGGTTAGTTTGAGGGTTAGGGCTCGGTTTAGGTTACGTGTTAGGATTAGGGTACGTGTTAGGGTTAGGGTAGGGGTTAGGGTTAGGGTACGCGTTAGGGTTAGGGTAGTTATTAAACCTATCCCACTCTCTAGATACCCCTTAGCACGTCAAGGAATATTATTTGGGGGTCCAGCCATGGAGAAGAGTTTAGACACTAGGAGAAGATAAGGAACACACCCATTATCAATAAATCACATTAGGATTCTCTTTTTAACCTGTTCGTTAAAACACTAGTGCTTAAGAAATCTATTGGAGGCAGAAGCAGTCAAGGGTAGCTTAGGGTTAGGGTTAGGGTTAGGGTACGGCTTAGGGTACGGGTTCGGGTACGGGTTCGTGTACGGCGTAGCGTATGGGTTAGGGTTAGGGTTAGGGTTAGTTTGAAGGTTAGGGCTCGGTTTAGGGTACGGGTTAGGATTAGGGTTCGTGTTAGGTTTAGGGTAGGGGTTAGGGTTAGGGTACGCGTTAGGGGTAGGGTAGTTATTAAACCTATCCCACTCCCTAGATACCCCTTAGCACGTCAAGGAATATTATTTGGGGGTCCAGCCATGGAGAAGAGTTTAGACAGTAGGAGAAGATAAGGAACACACCCATTATCCTGAAATCACATTAGGATTCTCTTTTTAACCTGTTCCTTAATACACTAGTGCTTAGGAAATCTATTGGAGGCAGAAGCAGTCAAGGGTAGCTTAGGGTTAGGTTTAGGGTTAGGGTTATGGTTAGGGTTAGGTACGGCTTAGTGTACGGGTTCGGGTACGGGTTCGGGTATGGCGTAGGGTATGGGTTAGGGTTATGGTTAGGGTTAGTTTGAGGGTTAGGGCTCGGTTTAGGTTACGGGTTAGGATTAGGGTACGTCTTAGGGTTAGGGTAGAGGTTAGGGTTAGGGTACGCGTTAGGGTTAGGGTAGTTATTAAACCTATCCCACTCTCTAGATAACCCTTAGCACGTCAAGGAATATTATTTGGGGGTCCAGCCATGGAGAAGAGTTTAGACACTAGGAGAAGATAAGGAACACACCCATTATCAAGAAATCACATTAGGATTCTCTTTTTAACCTGTTCCTTAAAACACTAGTGCTTAGGAAATCTATTGGAGGCAGAAGCAGTCAAGGGTAGCTTAGGGTTAGGGTTAGGGTTAGGGTTAGGGTTAGCTTTAGGGTACGGCTTAGGGTACGGGTTCGGGTACGGGTTCGGGTACGGCGTAGGGTATGGGTTAGGGTTAGGGTTAGGGTTAGTTTGAGGGTTAGGGCTCGGTTTAGGGTACGGGTTAGGATTAGGGTACGTGTTAGGGTTAGGGTACGCGTTAGGGTTAGGGTAGTTATTAAACCTATCCCACTCTCTAGATACCCCTTAGCACGTCAAGGAATATTATTTGGGTGTCCAGCCATGGAGAAGAGTTTAGACACTAGGAGAAGATAAGGAACACACCCATTATCAAGAAATCACATTAGGATTCTCTTTTTAACCTGTTCCTTAAAACACTAGTGCTTAGGAAATCTATTGGAGGCAGAAGCAGTCAAGGGTAGCTTAGGGTTAGGGTTAGGTTTAGGGTTAGGGTTAGGGTTAGGGTACGGCTTAGGGTACGGTTTCGGGTACGGGTTCGTGTACGGCGTAGGGTATGGGTTAGGGTTAGGGTTAGTTTGAAGGTTAGGGCTCGGTTTAGGGTACGGGTTAGGATTAGGGTACGTGTTAGGGTTAGGGTAGGGGTTAGGGTTAGGGTACGCGTTAGGGTTAGGGTAGTTATTAAACCTATCCCACTCTCTAGATACCCCTTAGCACGTCAAGGAATATTATTTGGGGGTCCAGCCATGGAGAAGAGTTTAGACACTAGGAGAAGATAAGGAACACACCCATTATCAAGAAATCACATTAGGATTCTCTTTTTAACCTGTTCCTTAAAACACTAGTGCTTAGGAAATCTATTGGAGGCAGAAGCAGTCAAGGGTAGCTTAGGGTTAGGGTTAGGGTTAGGGTACGGCTTAGGGTACGGGTTCGGGTACGGGTTCGGTTACGGGTTCGGGTACGGCGTAGGGTATGGGTTAGGTTTAGGGTTAGGGTTAGTTTGAGGGTTAGGGCTCGGTTTAGGTTACGGGTTAGGATTAGGGTACGTGTTAGGGTTAGGGTAGGGGTTAGCGTTAGGGTACGCGTTAGGGTTAGGGTAGTTATTAAACCTATCCCACTCTCTACATACCCCTTAGCACGTCAAGGAATATTATTTGGGGGTCCAGCCATGGAGAAGAGTTTAGACACTTGGAGAAGATAAGGAACACACCCATTATCCTGAAATCACATTAGGATTCTCTTTTTAACCTGTTCCTTAAAACACTAGTGCTTAGGAAATCTATTGGAGGCAGAAGCAGTCAAGGGTAGCTTAGGGTTAGGGTTAGGGTTAGGGTACGGCTTAGGGTACGGGTTCGGGTACGGGTTCGGGTACGGGTTCGGGTACGGCGTAGGGTATGGGTTAGGTTTAGGGTTAGGGTTAGTTTGAGGGTTAGGGCTCGGTTTAGGTTACGGGTTAGGATTAGGGTACGTGTTAGGGTTAGGGTAGGGGTTAGGGTTAGGGTACGCGTTAGGGTTAGGGTAGTTATTAAACCTATCCCACACTCTAGATACCCCTTAGCACGTCAAGGAATATTATTTGGGGGTCCAGCCATGGAGAAGAGTTTAGACACTAGGAGAAGATAAGGAACACACCCATTATCAAGAAATCACATTAGGATTCTCTTTTTAACCTGTTCCTTAAAACACTAGTGCTTAGGAAATCTATTGGAGGCAGAAGCAGTCAAGGGTAGCTTAGGGTTAGGGTTAGGGTTAGGGTACGGCTTAGGGTACGGGTTCGGGTACGGGTTCGTGTACGCTGTAGGGTATGGGTTAGGGTTAGGGTTAGGGTTAGTTTGAAGGTTAGGGCTCGGTTTAGGGTACGGGTTAGGATTAGGGTTCGTGTTAGGGTTAGGGTAGGGGTTAGGGTTAGGGTACGCGTTAGGGTTAGGGTAGTTATTAAACCTATCCCACTCTCTAGATACCCCATAGCACGTCAAGGAATATTATTTGGGGGTCCAGCCATGGAGAAGAGTTTAGACACTAGGAGAAGATAAGGAACACACCCATTATCAAGAAATCACATTAGGATTCTCTTTTTAACCTGTTCCTTAAAACACTAGTGCTTAGGAAATCTATTGGAGGCAGAAGCAGTCAAGGGTAGCTTAGGGTTAGGGTTAGGGTTAGGGCTAGGGTTAGGACACGGCTTAGGGTACGGGTTCGGGTAAGGGTTCGTGTACGGCGTAGTGTATGGGTTTGGGTTAGGGTTAGGGTTAGTTTGAAGGTTAGGGCTCGGTTTAGGGTACGAGTTAGGATTAGGGTTCGTGTTAGGGATAGGGGAGGGGTTAGGGTTAGGGTACGCGTTAGGGTTAGGGTAGTTATTAAACCTATCCCACTCTCTAGATACCCCTTAGCACGTCAAGGAATATTATTTGGGGGTCCAGCCATGGAGAAGAGTTTAGACACTAGGAGAAGATAAGGAACACACCCATTATCAAGAAATCACATTAGGATTCTCTTTTTAACCTGTTCCTTAAAACACTAGTGCTTAGGAAATCTATTGGAGGCAGAAGCAGTCAAGGGTAGCTTAGGGTTAGGGTTAGGGTTAGGGTACGGCTTAGGGTACGGGTTCGGGTACGGGTTCGGGTACGGGTTCGGGTACGGCGTAGGGTATGGGTTAGGTTTAGGATTAGGGTTAGTTTGAGGGTTAGGGCTCGGTTTAGGTTACGTGTTAGGATTAGGGTACGTGTTAGGGTTAGGGTAGGGGTTAGGGTTAGGGTACGCGTTAGGGTTAGGGTAGTTATTAAACCTATCCCACTCTCTAGATACCCCTTAGCACGTCAAGGAATATTATTTGGGGGTCCAGCCATGGAGAAGAGTTTAGACACTAGGAGAAGATAAGGAACACACCCATTATCAATAAATCACATTAGGATTCTCTTTTTAACCTGTTCGTTAAAACACTAGTGCTTAAGAAATCTATTGGAGGCAGAAGCAGTCAAGGGTAGCTTAGGGTTAGGGTTAGGGTTAGGGTACGGCTTAGGGTACGGGTTCGGGTACGGGTTCGTGTACGGCGTAGCGTATGGGTTAGGGTTAGGGTTAGGGTTAGTTTGAAGGTTAGGGCTCGGTTTAGGGTACGGGTTAGGATTAGGGTTCGTGTTAGGTTTAGGGTAGGGGTTAGGGTTAGGGTACGCGTTAGGGGTAGGGTAGTTATTAAACCTATCCCACTCCCTAGATACCCCTTAGCACGTCAAGGAATATTATTTGGGGGTCCAGCCATGGAGAAGAGTTTAGACAGTAGGAGAAGATAAGGAACACACCCATTATCCTGAAATCACATTAGGATTCTCTTTTTAACCTGTTCCTTAATACACTAGTGCTTAGGAAATCTATTGGAGGCAGAAGCAGTCAAGGGTAGCTTAGGGTTAGATTTAGGGTTAGGGTTATGGTTAGGGTTAGGTACGGCTTAGTGTACGGGTTCGGGTACGGGTTCGGGTATGGCGTAGGGTATGGGTTAGGGTTATGGTTAGGGTTAGTTTGAGGGTTAGGGCTCGGTTTAGGTTACGGGTTAGGATTAGGGTACGTCTTAGGGTTAGGGTAGAGGTTAGGGTTAGGGTACGCGTTAGGGTTAGGGTAGTTATTAAACCTATCCCACTCTCTAGATAACCCTTAGCACGTCAAGGAATATTATTTGGGGGTCCAGCCATGGAGAAGAGTTTAGACACTAGGAGAAGATAAGGAACACACCCATTATCAAGAAATCACATTAGGATTCTCTTTTTAACCTGTTCCTTAAAACACTAGTGCTTAGGAAATCTATTGGAGGCAGAAGCAGTCAAGGGTAGCTTAGGGTTAGGGTTAGGGTTAGGGTACGGCTTAGGGTACGGGTTCGGGTACGGGTTCGTGTACGCTGTAGGGTATGGGTTAGGGTTAGGGTTAAGGTTAGTTTGAAGGTTAGGGCTCGGTTTAGGGTACGGGTTAGGATTAGGGTTCGTGTTAGGGTTAGGGTAGGGGTTAGGGTTAGGGTACGCGTTAGGGTTAGGGTAGTTATTAAACCTATCCCACTCTCTAGATACCCCATAGCACGTCAAGGAATATTATTTGGGGGTCCAGCCATGGAGAAGAGTTTAGACACTAGGAGAAGATAAGGAACACACCCATTATCAAGAAATCACATTAGGATTCTCTTTTTAACCTGTTCCTTAAAACACTAGTGCTTAGGAAATCTATTGGAGGCAAAAGCAGTCAAGGTTAGATTAAGGTTAGGGTTAGGGTTAGGGCTAGTGTTAGGACACGGCTTAGGTTACGGGTTCGGGTACGGTTTCGTGTACGGCGTACGGTATGGGTTTGGGTTAGGGTTAGGGTTAGTTTGAAGGTTAGGGCTCGGTTTAGGGTACGAGTTAGGATTAGGGTTCGTGTTAGGGATAGGGGAGGGGTTAGGGTTAGGGTACGCGTTAGGGTTAGGGTAGTTATTAAACCTATCCCACTCTCTAGATACCCCTTAGCACGTCAAGGAATATTATTTGGGGGTCCAGCCATGGAGAAGAGTTTAGACACTAGGAGAAGATAAGGAACACACCCATTATCAAGAAATCACATTAGGATTCTCTTTTTAACCTGTTCCTTAAAACACTAGTGCTTAGGAAATCTATTGGAGGCAGAAGCAGTCAAGGGTAGCTTAGGGTTAGGGTTAGGGTTAGGGTACGGCTTAGGGTACGGGTTCGGGTACGGGTTCGGGTACGGGTTCGGGTACGGCGTAGGGTATGGGTTAGGTTTAGGGTTAGGGTTAGTTTGAGGGTTAGGGCTCGGTTTAGGTTACGGGTTAGGATTAGGGTACGTGTTAGGGTTAGGGTAGGTGTTAGGGTTAGGGTACGCGTTAGGGTTAGGGTAGTTATTAAACCTATCCCACACTCTAGATACCCCTTAGCACGTCAAGGAATATTATTTGGGGGTCCAGCCATGGAGAAGAGTTTAGACACTAGGAGAAGATAAGGAACACACCCATTATCAAGAAATCACATTAGGATTCTCTTTTTAACCTGTTCCTTAAAACACTAGTGCTTAGGAAATCTATTGGAGGCAGAAGCAGTCAAGGGTAGCTTAGGGTTAGGGTTAGGGTTAGGGCTAGGGTTAGGACACGGCTTAGGGTACGGGTTCGGGTAAGGGTTCGTGTACGGCGTAGTGTAATGGTTTGGGTTAGGGTTAGGGTTAGTTTGAAGGTTAGGGCTCGGTTTAGGGTACGAGTTAGGATTAGGGTTCGTGTTAGGGATAGGGGAGGGGTTAGGGTTAGGGTACGCGTTAGGGTTAGGGTAGTTATTAAACCTATCCCACTCTCTAGATACCCCTTAGCACGTCAAGGAATATTATTTGGGGGTCCAGCCATGGAGAAGAGTTTAGACACTAGGAGAAGATAAGGAACACACCCATTATCAAGAAATCACATTAGGATTCTCTTTTTAACCTGTTCCTTAAAACACTAGTGCTTAGGAAATCTATTGGAGGCAGAAGCAGTCAAGGGTAGCTTAGGGTTAGGGTTAGGGTTAGGGTACGGCTTAGGGTACGGGTTCGGGTACGGGTTCGGGTACGGGTTCGGGTACGGCGTAGGGTATGGGTTAGGTTTAGGATTAGGGTTAGTTTGAGGGTTAGGGCTCGGTTTAGGTTACGTGTTAGGATTAGGGTACGTGTTAGGGTTAGGGTAGGGGATAGGGTTAGGGTACGCGTTAGGGTTAGGGTAGTTATTAAACCTATCCCACTCTCTAGATACCCCTTAGCACGTCAAGGAATATTATTTGGGGGTCCAGCCATGGAGAAGAGTTTAGACACTAGGAGAAGATAAGGAACACACCCATTATCAATAAATCACATTAGGATTCTCTTTTTAACCTGTTCGTTAAAACACTAGTGCTTAAGAAATCTATTGGAGGCAGAAGCAGTCAAGGGTAGCTTAGGGTTAGGGTTAGGGTTAGGGTACGGCTTAGGGTACGGGTTCGGGTACGGGTTCGTGTACGGCGTAGCTTATGGGTTAGGGTTAGGGTTAGGGTTAGTTTGAAGGTTAGGGCTCGGTTTAGGGTACGGGTTAGGATTAGGGTTCGTGTTAGGTTTAGGGTAGGGGTTAGGGTTAGGGTACGCGTTAGGGGTAGGGTAGTTATTAAACCTATCCCACTCCCTAGATACCCCTTAGCACGTCAAGGAATATTATTTGGGGGTCCAGCCATGGAGAAGAGTTTAGACAGTAGGAGAAGATAAGGAACACACCCATTATCCTGAAATCACATTAGGATTCTCTTTTTAACCTGTTCCTTAATACACTAGTGCTTAGGAAATCTATTGGAGGCAGAAGCAGTCAAGGGTAGCTTAGGGTTAGGTTTAGGGTTAGGGTTATGGTTAGGGTTAGGTACGGCTTAGTGTACGGGTTCGGGTACGGGTTCGGGTATGGCGTAGGGTATGGGTTAGGGTTATGGTTAGGGTTAGTTTGAGGGTTAGGGCTCGGTTTAGGTTACGGGTTAGGATTAGGGTACGTCTTAGGGTTAGGGTAGAGGTTAGGGTTAGGGTACGCGTTAGGGTTAGGGTAGTTATTAAACCTATCCCACTCTCTAGATAACCCTTAGCACGTCAAGGAATATTATTTGGGGGTCCAGCCATGGAGAAGAGTTTAGACACTAGGAGAAGATAAGGAACACACCCATTATCAAGAAATCACATTAGGATTCTCTTTTTAACCTGTTCCTTAAAACACTAGTGCTTAGGAAATCTATTGGAGGCAGAAGCAGTCAAGGGTAGCTTAGGGTTAGGGTTAGGGTTAGGGTTAGGGTTAGCTTTAGGGTACGGCTTAGGGTACGGGTTCGGGTACGGGTTCGGGTACGGCGTAGGGTATGGGTTAGGGTTAGGGTTAGGGTTAGTTTGAGGGTTAGGGCTCGGTTTAGGGTACGGGTTAGGATTAGGGTACGTGTTAGGGTTAGGGTACGCGTTAGGGTTAGGGTAGTTATTAAACCTATCCCACTCTCTAGATACCCCTTAGCACGTCAAGGAATATTATTTGGGTGTCCAGCCATGGAGAAGAGTTTAGACACTAGGAGAAGATAAGGAACACACCCATTATCAAGAAATCACATTAGGATTCTCTTTTTAACCTGTTCCTTAAAACACTAGTGCTTAGGAAATCTATTGGAGGCAGAAGCAGCCAAGGGTAGCTTAGGGTTAGGGTTAGGTTTAGGGTTAGGGTTAGGGTTAGGTACGGCTTAGTGTACGGGTTCGGGTACGGGTTCGGGTATGGCGTAGGGTATGGGTTAGGGTTATGGTTAGGGTTAGTTTGAGGGTTAGGGCTCGGTTTAGGTTACGGGTTAGGATTAGGGTACGTCTTAGGGTTAGGGTAGAGGTTAGGGTTAGGGTACGCGTTAGGGTTAGGGTAGTTATTAAACCTATCCCACTCTCTAGATAACCCTTAGCACGTCAAGGAATATTATTTGGGGGTCCAGCCATGGAGAAGAGTTTAGACACTAGGAGAAGATAAGGAACACACCCATTATCAAGAAATCACATTAGGATTCTCTTTTTAACCTGTTCCTTAAAACACTAGTGCTTAGGAAATCTATTGGAGGCAGAAGCAGTCAAGGGTAGCTTAGGGTTAGGGTTAGGGTTAGGGTTAGGGTTAGCTTTAGGGTACGGCTTAGGGTACGGGTTCGGGTACGGGTTCGGGTACGGCGTAGGGTATGGGTTAGGGTTAGGGTTAGGGTTAGATTGAGGGTTAGGGCTCGGTTTAGGGTACGGGTTAGGATTAGGGTACGTGTTAGGGTTAGGGTACGCGTTAGGGTTAGGGTAGTTATTAAACCTATCCCACTCTCTAGATACCCCTTAGCACGTCAAGGAATATTATTTGGGTGTCCAGCCATGGAGAAGAGTTTAGACACTAGGAGGAGATAAGGAACACACCCATTATCAAGAAATCACATTAGGATTCTCTTTTTAACCTGTTCCTTAAAACACTAGTGCTTAGGAAATCTATTGGAGGCAGAAGCAGTCAAGGGTAGCTTAGGGTTAGGGTTAGGTTTAGGGTTAGGGTTAGGGTTATGGTACGGCTTAGGGTACGGTTTCGGGTACGGGTTCGTGTACGGCGTAGGGTATGGGTTAGGGTTAGGGTTAGTTTGAAGGTTAGGGCTCGGTTTAGGGTACGGGTTAGGATTAGGGTACGTGTTAGGGTTAGGGTAGGGGTTAGGGTTAGGGTACGCGTTAGGGTTAGGGTAGTTATTAAACCTATCCCACTCTCTAGATACCCCTTAGCACGTCAAGGAATATTATTTGGGGGTCCAGCCATGGAGAAGAGTTTAGACACTAGGAGAAGATAAGGAACACACCCATTATCAAGAAATCACATTAGGATTCTCTTTTTAACCTGTTCCTTAAAACACTAGTGCTTAGGAAATCTATTGGAGGCAGAAGCAGTCAAGGGTAGCTTAGGGTTAGGGTTAGGGTTAGGGCTAGGGTTAGGACACGGCTTAGGGTACGGGTTCGGGTAAGGGTTCGTGTACGGCGTAGTGTATGGGTTTGGGTTAGGGTTAGGGTTAGTTTGAAGGTTAGGGCTCGGTTTAGGGTACGAGTTAGGATTAGGGTTCGTGTTAGGGATAGGGGAGGGGTTAGGGTTAGGGTACGCGTTAGGGTTAGGGTAGTTATTAAACCTATCCCACTCTCTAGATACCCCTTAGCACGTCAAGGAATATTATTTGGGGGTCCAGCCATGGAGAAGAGTTTAGACACTAGGAGAAGATAAGGAACACACCCATTATCAAGAAATCACATTAGGATTCTCTTTTTAACCTGTTCCTTAAAACACTAGTGCTTAGGAAATCTATTGGAGGCAGAAGCAGTCAAGGGTAGCTTAGGGTTAGGGTTAGGGTTAGGGTACGGCTTAGGGTACGGGTTCGGGTACGGGTTCGGGTACGGGTTCGGGTACGGCGTAGGGTATGGGTTAGGTTTAGGATTAGGGTTAGTTTGAGGGTTAGGGCTCGGTTTAGGTTACGTGTTAGGATTAGGGTACGTGTTAGGGTTAGGGTAGGGGTTAGGGTTAGGGTACGCGTTAGGGTTAGGGTAGTTATTAAACCTATCCCACTCTCTAGATACCCCTTAGCACGTCAAGGAATATTATTTGGGGGTCCAGCCATGGAGAAGAGTTTAGACACTAGGAGAAGATAAGGAACACACCCATTATCAATAAATCACATTAGGATTCTCTTTTTAACCTGTTCGTTAAAACACTAGTGCTTAAGAAATCTATTGGAGGCAGAAGCAGTCAAGGGTAGCTTAGGGTTAGGGTTAGGGTTAGGGTACGGCTTAGGGTACGGGTTCGGGTACGGGTTCGTTTACGGCGTAGCGTATGGGTTAGGGTTAGGGTTAGGGTTAGTTTGAAGGTTAGGGCTCGGTTTAGGGTACGGGTTAGGATTAGGGTTCGTGTTAGGTTTAGGGTAGGGGTTAGGGTTAGGGTACGCGTTAGGGGTAGGGTAGTTATTAAACCTATCCCACTCCCTAGATACCCCTTAGCACGTCAAGGAATATTATTTGGGGGTCCAGCCATGGAGAAGAGTTTAGACAGTAGGAGAAGATAAGGAACACACCCATTATCCTGAAATCACATTAGGATTCTCTTTTTAACCTGTTCCTTAATACACTAGTGCTTAGGAAATCTATTGGAGGCAGAAGCAGTCAAGGGTAGCTTAGGGTTAGGTTTAGGGTTAGGGTTATGGTTAGGGTTAGGTACGGCTTAGTGTACGGGTTCGGGTACGGGTTCGGGTATGGCGTAGGGTATGGGTTAGGGTTATGGTTAGGGTTAGTTTGAGGGTTAGGGCTCGGTTTAGGTTACGGGTTAGGATTAGGGTACGTCTTAGGGTTAGGGTAGAGGTTAGGGTTAGGGTACGCGTTAGGGTTAGGGTAGTTATTAAACCTATCCCACTCTCTAGATAACCCTTAGCACGTCAAGGAATATTATTTGGGGGTCCAGCCATGGAGAAGAGTTTAGACACTAGGAGAAGATAAGGAACACACCCATTATCAAGAAATCACATTAGGATTCTCTTTTTAACCTGTTCCTTAAAACACTAGTGCTTAGGAAATCTATTGGAGGCAGAAGCAGTCAAGGGTAGCTTAGGGTTAGGGTTAGGGTTAGGGTTAGGGTTAGCTTTAGGGTACGGCTTAGGGTACGGGTTCGGGTACGGGTTCGGGTACGGCGTAGGGTATGGGTTAGGGTTAGGGTTAGGGTTAGTTTGAGGGTTAGGGCTCGGTTTAGGGTACGGGTTAGGATTAGGGTACGTGTTAGGGTTAGGGTACGCGTTAGGGTTAGGGTAGTTATTAAACCTATCCCACTCTCTAGATACCCCTTAGCACGTCAAGGAATATTATTTGGGTGTCCAGCCATGGAGAAGAGTTTAGACACTAGGAGAAGATAAGGAACACACCCATTATCAAGAAATCACATTAGGATTCTCTTTTTAACCTGTTCCTTAAAACACTAGTGCTTAGGAAATCTATTGGAGGCAGAAGCAGCCAAGGGTAGCTTAGGGTTAGGGTTAGGTTTAGGGTTAGGGTTAGGGTTAGGGTACGGCTTAGGGTACGGTTTCGGGTACGGGTTCGTGTACGGCGTAGGGTATGGGTTAGGGTTAGGGTTAGTTTGAAGGTTAGGGCTCGGTTTAGGGTACGGGTTAGGATTAGGGTACGTGTTAGGGTTAGGGTAGGGGTTAGGGTTAGGGTACGCGTTAGGGTTAGGGTAGTTATTAAACCTATCCCACTCTCTAGATACCCCTTAGCACGTCAAGGAATATTATTTGGGGGTCCAGCCATGGAGAAGAGTTTAGACACTAGGAGAAGATAAGGAACACACCCATTATCAAGAAATCACATTAGGATTCTCTTTTTAACCTGTTCCTTAAAACACTAGTGCTTAGGAAATCTATTGGAGGCAGAAGCAGTCAAGGGTAGCTTAGGGTTAGGGTTAGGGTTAGGGTACGGCTTAGGGTACGGGTTCGGGTACGGGTTCGGTTACGGGTTCGGGTACGGCGTAGGGTATGGGTTAGGTTTAGGGTTAGGGTTAGTTTGAGGGTTAGGGCTCGGTTTAGGTTACGGGTTAGGATTAGGGTACGTGTTAGGGTTAGGGTAGGGGTTAGCGTTAGGGTACGCGTTAGGGTTAGGGTAGTTATTAAACCTATCCCACTCTCTTCATACCCCTTAGCACGTCAAGGAATATTATTTGGGGGTCCAGCCATGGAGAAGAGTTTAGACACTTGGAGAAGATAAGGAACACACCCATTATCCTGAAATCACAATAGGATTCTCTTTTTAACCTGTTCCTTAAAACACTAGTGCTTAGGAAATCTATTGGCGGCAGAAGCAGTCAAGGGTAGCTTAGGGTTAGGGTTAGGGTTAGGGTACGGCTTAGGGTACGGGTTCGGGTACGGGTTCGGGTACGGGTTCGGGTACGGCGTAGGGTATGGGTTAGGTTTAGGGTTAGGGTTAGTTTGAGGGTTAGGGCTCGGTTTAGGTTACGGGTTAGGATTAGGGTACGTGTTAGGGTTAGGGTAGGGGTTAGGGTTAGGGTACGCGTTAGGGTTAGGGTAGTTATTAAACCTATCCCACACTCTAGATACCCCTTAGCACGTCAAGGAATATTATTTGGGGGTCCAGCCATGGAGAAGAGTTTAGACACTAGGAGAAGATAAGGAACACACCCATTATCCTGAAATCACATTAGGATTCTCTTTTTAACCTGTTCCTTAATACACTAGTGCTTAGGAAATCTATTGGAGGCAGAAGCAGTCAAGGGTAGCTTAGGGTTAGGTTTAGGGTTAGGGTTATGGTTAGGGTTAGGTACGGCTTAGTGTACGGGTTCGGGTACGGGTTCGGGTATGGCGTAGGGTATGGGTTAGGGTTATGGTTAGGGTTAGTTTGAGGGTTAGGGCTCGGTTTAGGTTACGGGTTAGGATTAGGGTACGTCTTAGGGTTAGGGTAGAGGTTAGGGTTAGGGTACGCGTTAGGGTTAGGGTAGTTATTAAACCTATCCCACTCTCTAGATAACCCTTAGCACGTCAAGGAATATTATTTGGGGGTCCAGCCATGGAGAAGAGTTTAGACACTAGGAGAAGATAAGGAACACACCCATTATCAAGAAATCACATTAGGATTCTCTTTTTAACCTGTTCCTTAAAACACTAGTGCTTAGGAAATCTATTGGAGGCAGAAGCAGTCAAGGGTAGCTTAGGGTTAGGGTTAGGGTTAGGGTACGGCTTAGGGTACGGGTTCGGGTACGGGTTCGGTTACGGGTTCGGGTACGGCGTAGGGTATGGGTTAGGTTTAGGGTTAGGGTTAGTTTGAGGGTTAGGGCTCGGTTTAGGTTACGGGTTAGGATTAGGGTACGTGTTAGGGTTAGGGTAGGGGTTAGCGTTAGGGTACGCGTTAGGGTTAGGGTAGTTATTAAACCTATCCCACTCTCTTCATACCCCTTAGCACGTCAAGGAATATTATTTGGGGGTCCAGCCATGGAGAAGAGTTTAGACACTTGGAGAAGATAAGGAACACACCCATTATCCTGAAATCACATTAGGATTCTCTTTTTAACCTGTTCCTTAAAACACTAGTGCTTAGGAAATCTATTGGAGGCAGAAGCAGTCAAGGGTAGCTTAGGGTTAGGGTTAGGGTTAGGGTACGGCTTAGGGTACGGGTTCGGGTACGGGTTCGGGTACGGGTTCGGGTACGGCGTAGGGTATGGGTTAGGTTTAGGGTTAGGGTTAGTTTGAGGGTTAGGGCTCGGTTTAGGTTACGGGTTAGGATTAGGGTACGTGTTAGGGTTAGGGTAGGGGTTAGGGTTAGGGTACGCGTTAGGGTTAGGGTAGTTATTAAACCTATCCCACACTCTAGATACCCCTTAGCACGTCAAGGAATATTATTTGGGGGTCCAGCCATGGAGAAGAGTTTAGACACTAGGAGAAGATAAGGAACACACCCATTATCCTGAAATCACATTAGGATTCTCTTTTTAACCTGTTCCTTAATACACTAGTGCTTAGGAAATCTATTGGAGGCAGAAGCAGTCAAGGGTAGCTTAGGGTTAGGTTTAGGGTTAGGGTTATGGTTAGGGTTAGGTACGGCTTAGTGTACGGGTTCGGGTACGGGTTCGGGTATGGCGTAGGGTATGGGTTAGGGTTATGGTTAGGGTTAGTTTGAGGGTTAGGGCTCGGTTTAGGTTACGGGTTAGGATTAGGGTACGTCTTAGGGTTAGGGTAGAGGTTAGGGTTAGGGTACGCGTTAGGGTTAGGGTAGTTATTAAACCTATCCCACTCTCTAGATAACCCTTAGCACGTCAAGGAATATTATTTGGGGGTCCAGCCATGGAGAAGAGTTTAGACACTAGGAGAAGATAAGGAACACACCCATTATCAAGAAATCACATTAGGATTCTCTTTTTAACCTGTTCCTTAAAACACTAGTGCTTAGGAAATCTATTGGAGGCAGAAGCAGTCAAGGGTAGCTTAGGGTTAGGGTTAGGGTTAGGGTTAGGGTTAGCTTTAGGGTACGGCTTAGGGTACGGGTTCGGGTACGGGTTCGGGTACGGCGTAGGGTATGGGTTAGGGTTAGGGTTAGGGTTAGTTTGAGGGTTAGGGCTCGGTTTAGGGTACGGGTTAGGATTAGGGTACGTGTTAGGGTTAGGGTACGCGTTAGGGTTAGGGTAGTTATTAAACCTATCCCACTCTCTAGATACCCCTTAGCACGTCAAGGAATATTATTTGGGTGTCCAGCCATGGAGAAGAGTTTAGACACTAGGAGGAGATAAGGAACACACCCATTATCAAGAAATCACATTAGGATTCTCTTTTTAACCTGTTCCTTAAAACACTAGTGCTTAGGAAATCTATTGGAGGCAGAAGCAGTCAAGGGTAGCTTAGGGTTAGGGTTAGGTTTAGGGTTAGGGTTAGGGTTATGGTACGGCTTAGGGTACGGTTTCGGGTACGGGTTCGTGTACGGCGTAGGGTATGGGTTAGGGTTAGGGTTAGTTTGAAGGTTAGGGCTCGGTTTAGGGTACGGGTTAGGATTAGGGTACGTGTTAGGGTTAGGGTAGGGGTTAGGGTTAGGGTACGCGTTAGGGTTAGGGTAGTTATTAAACCTATCCCACTCTCTAGATACCCCTTAGCACGTCAAGGAATATTATTTGGGGGTCCAGCCATGGAGAAGAGTTTAGACACTAGGAGAAGATAAGGAACACACCCATTATCAAGAAATCACATTAGGATTCTCTTTTTAACCTGTTCCTTAAAACACTAGTGCTTAGGAAATCTATTGGAGGCAGAAGCAGTCAAGGGTAGCTTAGGGTTAGGGTTAGGGTTAGGGCTAGGGTTAGGACACGGCTTAGGTTACGGGTTCGGGTAAGGGTTCGTGTACGGCGTAGTGTATGGGTTTGGGTTAGGGTTAGGGTTAGTTTGAAGGTTAGGGCTCGGTTTAGGGTACGAGTTAGGATTAGGGTTCGTGTTAGGGATAGGGGAGGGGTTAGGGTTAGGGTACGCGTTAGGGTTAGGGTAGTTATTAAACCTATCCCACTCTCTAGATACCCCTTAGCACGTCAAGGAATATTATTTGGGGGTCCAGCCATGGAGAAGAGTTTAGACACTAGGAGAAGATAAGGAACACACCCATTATCAAGAAATCACATTAGGATTCTCTTTTTAACCTGTTCCTTAAAACACTAGTGCTTAGGAAATCTATTGGAGGCAGAAGCAGTCAAGGGTAGCTTAGGGTTAGGGTTAGGGTTAGGGTACGGCTTAGGGTACGGGTTCGGGTACGGGTTCGGGTACGGGTTCGGGTACGGCGTAGGGTATGGGTTAGGTTTAGGATTAGGGTTAGTTTGAGGGTTAGGGCTCGGTTTAGGTTACGTGTTAGGATTAGGGTACGTGTTAGGGTTAGGGTAGGGGTTAGGGTTAGGGTACGCGTTAGGGTTAGGGTAGTTATTAAACCTATCCCACTCTCTAGATACCCCTTAGCACGTCAAGGAATATTATTTGGGGGTCCAGCCATGGAGAAGAGTTTAGACACTAGGAGAAGATAAGGAACACACCCATTATCAATAAATCACATTAGGATTCTCTTTTTAACCTGTTCGTTAAAACACTAGTGCTTAAGAAATCTATTGGAGGCAGAAGCAGTCAAGGGTAGCTTAGGGTTAGGGTTAGGGTTAGGGTACGGCTTAGGGTACGGGTTCGGGTACGGGTTCGTTTACGGCGTAGCGTATGGGTTAGGGTTAGGGTTAGGGTTAGTTTGAAGGTTAGGGCTCGGTTTAGGGTACGGGTTAGGATTAGGGTTCGTGTTAGGTTTAGGGTAGGGGTTAGGGTTAGGGTACGCGTTAGGGGTAGGGTAGTTATTAAACCTATCCCACTCCCTAGATACCCCTTAGCACGTCAAGGAATATTATTTGGGGGTCCAGCCATGGAGAAGAGTTTAGACAGTAGGAGAAGATAAGGAACACACCCATTATCCTGAAATCACATTAGGATTCTCTTTTTAACCTGTTCCTTAATACACTAGTGCTTAGGAAATCTATTGGAGGCAGAAGCAGTCAAGGGTAGCTTAGGGTTAGGTTTAGGGTTAGGGTTATGGTTAGGGTTAGGTACGGCTTAGTGTACGGGTTCGGGTACGGGTTCGGGTATGGCGTAGGGTATGGGTTAGGGTTATGGTTAGGGTTAGTTTGAGGGTTAGGGCTCGGTTTAGGTTACGGGTTAGGATTAGGGTACGTCTTAGGGTTAGGGTAGAGGTTAGGGTTAGGGTACGCGTTAGGGTTAGGGTAGTTATTAAACCTATCCCACTCTCTAGATAACCCTTAGCACGTCAAGGAATATTATTTGGGGGTCCAGCCATGGAGAAGAGTTTAGACACTAGGAGAAGATAAGGAACACACCCATTATCAAGAAATCACATTAGGATTCTCTTTTTAACCTGTTCCTTAAAACACTAGTGCTTAGGAAATCTATTGGAGGCAGAAGCAGTCAAGGGTAGCTTAGGGTTAGGGTTAGGGTTAGGGTTAGGGTTAGCTTTAGGGTACGGCTTAGGGTACGGGTTCGGGTACGGGTTCGGGTACGGCGTAGGGTATGGGTTAGGGTTAGGGTTAGGGTTAGTTTGAGGGTTAGGGCTCGGTTTAGGGTACGGGTTAGGATTAGGGTACGTGTTAGGGTTAGGGTACGCGTTAGGGTTAGGGTAGTTATTAAACCTATCCCACTCTCTAGATACCCCTTAGCACGTCAAGGAATATTATTTGGGTGTCCAGCCATGGAGAAGAGTTTAGACACTAGGAGAAGATAAGGAACACACCCATTATCAAGAAATCACATTAGGATTCTCTTTTTAACCTGTTCCTTAAAACACTAGTGCTTAGGAAATCTATTGGAGGCAGAAGCAGCCAAGGGTAGCTTAGGGTTAGGGTTAGGTTTAGGGTTAGGGTTAGGGTTAGGGTACGGCTTAGGGTACGGTTTCGGGTACGGGTTCGTGTACGGCGTAGGGTATGGGTTAGGGTTAGGGTTAGTTTGAAGGTTAGGGCTCGGTTTAGGGTACGGGTTAGGATTAGGGTACGTGTTAGGGTTAGGGTAGGGGTTAGGGTTAGGGTACGCGTTAGGGTTAGGGTAGTTATTAAACCTATCCCACTCTCTAGATACCCCTTAGCACGTCAAGGAATATTATTTGGGGGTCCAGCCATGGAGAAGAGTTTAGACACTAGGAGAAGATAAGGAACACACCCATTATCAAGAAATCACATTAGGATTCTCTTTTTAACCTGTTCCTTAAAACACTAGTGCTTAGGAAATCTATTGGAGGCAGAAGCAGTCAAGGGTAGCTTAGGGTTAGGGTTAGGGTTAGGGTACGGCTTAGGGTACGGGTTCGGGTACGGGTTCGGTTACGGGTTCGGGTACGGCGTAGGGTATGGGTTAGGTTTAGGGTTAGGGTTAGTTTGAGGGTTAGGGCTCGGTTTAGGTTACGGGTTAGGATTAGGGTACGTGTTAGGGTTAGGGTAGGGGTTAGCGTTAGGGTACGCGTTAGGGTTAGGGTAGTTATTAAACCTATCCCACTCTCTTCATACCCCTTAGCACGTCAAGGAATATTATTTGGGGGTCCAGCCATGGAGAAGAGTTTAGACACTTGGAGAAGATAAGGAACACACCCATTATCCTGAAATCACAATAGGATTCTCTTTTTAACCTGTTCCTTAAAACACTAGTGCTTAGGAAATCTATTGGCGGCAGAAGCAGTCAAGGGTAGCTTAGGGTTAGGGTTAGGGTTAGGGTACGGCTTAGGGTACGGGTTCGGGTACGGGTTCGGGTACGGGTTCGGGTACGGCGTAGGGTATGGGTTAGGTTTAGGGTTAGGGTTAGTTTGAGGGTTAGGGCTCGGTTTAGGTTACGGGTTAGGATTAGGGTACGTGTTAGGGTTAGGGTAGGGGTTAGGGTTAGGGTACGCGTTAGGGTTAGGGTAGTTATTAAACCTATCCCACACTCTAGATACCCCTTAGCACGTCAAGGAATATTATTTGGGGGTCCAGCCATGGAGAAGAGTTTAGACACTAGGAGAAGATAAGGAACACACCCATTATCCTGAAATCACATTAGGATTCTCTTTTTAACCTGTTCCTTAATACACTAGTGCTTAGGAAATCTATTGGAGGCAGAAGCAGTCAAGGGTAGCTTAGGGTTAGGTTTAGGGTTAGGGTTATGGTTAGGGTTAGGTACGGCTTAGTGTACGGGTTCGGGTACGGGTTCGGGTATGGCGTAGGGTATGGGTTAGGGTTATGGTTAGGGTTAGTTTGAGGGTTAGGGCTCGGTTTAGGTTACGGGTTAGGATTAGGGTACGTCTTAGGGTTAGGGTAGAGGTTAGGGTTAGGGTACGCGTTAGGGTTAGGGTAGTTATTAAACCTATCCCACTCTCTAGATAACCCTTAGCACGTCAAGGAATATTATTTGGGGGTCCAGCCATGGAGAAGAGTTTAGACACTAGGAGAAGATAAGGAACACACCCATTATCAAGAAATCACATTAGGATTCTCTTTTTAACCTGTTCCTTAAAACACTAGTGCTTAGGAAATCTATTGGAGGCAGAAGCAGTCAAGGGTAGCTTAGGGTTAGGGTTAGGGTTAGGGTTAGGGTTAGCTTTAGGGTACGGCTTAGGGTACGGGTTCGGGTACGGGTTCGGGTACGGCGTAGGGTATGGGTTAGGGTTAGGGTTAGGGTTAGTTTGAGGGTTAGGGCTCGGTTTAGGGTACGGGTTAGGATTAGGGTACGTGTTAGGGTTAGGGTACGCGTTAGGGTTAGGGTAGTTATTAAACCTATCCCACTCTCTAGATACCCCTTAGCACGTCAAGGAATATTATTTGGGTGTCCAGCCATGGAGAAGAGTTTAGACACTAGGAGGAGATAAGGAACACACCCATTATCAAGAAATCACATTAGGATTCTCTTTTTAACCTGTTCCTTAAAACACTAGTGCTTAGGAAATCTATTGGAGGCAGAAGCAGTCAAGGGTAGCTTAGGGTTAGGGTTAGGTTTAGGGTTAGGGTTAGGGTTAGGGTACGGCTTAGGGTACGGTTTCGGGTACGGGTTCGTGTACGCTGTAGGGTATGGGTTAGGGTTAGGGTTAGGGTTAGTTTGAAGGTTAGGGCTCGGTTTAGGGTACGGGTTAGGATTAGGGTTCGTGTTAGGGTTAGGGTAGGGGTTAGGGTTAGGGTACGCGTTAGGGTTAGGGTAGTTATTAAACCTATCCCACTCTCTAGATACCCCATAGCACGTCAAGGAATATTATTTGGGGGTCCAGCCATGGAGAAGAGTTTAGACACTAGGAGAAGATAAGGAACACACCCATTATCAAGAAATCACATTAGGATTCTCTTTTTAACCTGTTCCTTAAAACACTAGTGCTTAGGAAATCTATTGGAGGCAAAAGCAGTCAAGGTTAGATTAAGGTTAGGGTTAGGGTTAGGGCTAGTGTTAGGACACGGCTTAGGTTACGGGTTCGGGTACGGTTTCGTGTACGGCGTACGGTATGGGTTTGGGTTAGGGTTAGGGTTAGTTTGAAGGTTAGGGCTCGGTTTAGGGTACGAGTTAGGATTAGGGTTCGTGTTAGGGATAGGGGAGGGGTTAGGGTTAGGGTACGCGTTAGGGTTAGGGTAGTTATTAAACCTATCCCACTCTCTAGATACCCCTTAGCACGTCAAGGAATATTATTTGGGGGTCCAGCCATGGAGAAGAGTTTAGACACTAGGAGAAGATAAGGAACACACCCATTATCAAGAAATCACATTAGGATTCTCTTTTTAACCTGTTCCTTAAAACACTAGTGCTTAGGAAATCTATTGGAGGCAGAAGCAGTCAAGGGTAGCTTAGGGTTAGGGTTAGGGTTAGGGTACGGCTTAGGGTACGGGTTCGGGTACGGGTTCGGGTACGGGTTCGGGTACGGCGTAGGGTATGGGTTAGGTTTAGGGTTAGGGTTAGTTTGAGGGTTAGGGCTCGGTTTAGGTTACGGGTTAGGATTAGGGTACGTGTTAGGGTTAGGGTAGGTGTTAGGGTTAGGGTACGCGTTAGGGTTAGGGTAGTTATTAAACCTATCCCACACTCTAGATACCCCTTAGCACGTCAAGGAATATTATTTGGGGGTCCAGCCATGGAGAAGAGTTTAGACACTAGGAGAAGATAAGGAACACACCCATTATCAAGAAATCACATTAGGATTCTCTTTTTAACCTGTTCCTTAAAACACTAGTGCTTAGGAAATCTATTGGAGGCAGAAGCAGTCAAGGGTAGCTTAGGGTTAGGGTTAGGGTTAGGGCTAGGGTTAGGACACGGCTTAGGGTACGGGTTCGGGTAAGGGTTCGTGTACGGCGTAGTGTATGGGTTTGGGTTAGGGTTAGGGTTAGTTTGAAGGTTAGGGCTCGGTTTAGGGTACGAGTTAGGATTAGGGTTCGTGTTAGGGATAGGGGAGGGGTTAGGGTTAGGGTACGCGTTAGGGTTAGGGTAGTTATTAAACCTATCCCACTCTCTAGATACCCCTTAGCACGTCAAGGAATATTATTTGGGGGTCCAGCCATGGAGAAGAGTTTAGACACTAGGAGAAGATAAGGAACACACCCATTATCAAGAAATCACATTAGGATTCTCTTTTTAACCTGTTCCTTAAAACACTAGTGCTTAGGAAATCTATTGGAGGCAGAAGCAGTCAAGGGTAGCTTAGGGTTAGGGTTAGGGTTAGGGTACGGCTTAGGGTACGGGTTCGGGTACGGGTTCGGGTACGGGTTCGGGTACGGCGTAGGGTATGGGTTAGGTTTAGGATTAGGGTTAGTTTGAGGGTTAGGGCTCGGTTTAGGTTACGTGTTAGGATTAGGGTACGTGTTAGGGTTAGGGTAGGGGTTAGGGTTAGGGTACGCGTTAGGGTTAGGGTAGTTATTAAACCTATCCCACTCTCTAGATACCCCTTAGCACGTCAAGGAATATTATTTGGGGGTCCAGCCATGGAGAAGAGTTTAGACACTAGGAGAAGATAAGGAACACACCCATTATCAATAAATCACATTAGGATTCTCTTTTTAACCTGTTCGTTAAAACACTAGTGCTTAAGAAATCTATTGGAGGCAGAAGCAGTCAAGGGTAGCTTAGGGTTAGGGTTAGGGTTAGGGTACGGCTTAGGGTACGGGTTCGGGTACGGGTTCGTGTACGGCGTAGCGTATGGGTTAGGGTTAGGGTTAGGGTTAGTTTGAAGGTTAGGGCTCGGTTTAGGGTACGGGTTAGGATTAGGGTTCGTGTTAGGTTTAGGGTAGGGGTTAGGGTTAGGGTACGCGTTAGGGGTAGGGTAGTTATTAAACCTATCCCACTCCCTAGATACCCCTTAGCAGGTCAAGGAATATTATTTGGGGGTCCAGCCATGGAGAAGAGTTTAGACAGTAGGAGAAGATAAGGAACACACCCATTATCCTGAAATCACATTAGGATTCTCTTTTTAACCTGTTCCTTAATACACTAGTGCTTAGGAAATCTATTGGAGGCAGAAGCAGTCAAGGGTAGCTTAGGGTTAGGTTTAGGGTTAGGGTTATGGTTAGGGTTAGGTACGGCTTAGTGTACGGGTTCGGGTACGGGTTCGGGTATGGCGTAGGGTATGGGTTAGGGTTATGGTTAGGGTTAGTTTGAGGGTTAGGGCTCGGTTTAGGTTACGGGTTAGGATTAGGGTACGTCTTAGGGTTAGGGTAGAGGTTAGGGTTAGGGTACGCGTTAGGGTTAGGGTAGTTATTAAACCTATCCCACTCTCTAGATAACCCTTAGCACGTCAAGGAATATTATTTGGGGGTCCAGCCATGGAGAAGAGTTTAGACACTAGGAGAAGATAAGGAACACACCCATTATCAAGAAATCACATTAGGATTCTCTTTTTAACCTGTTCCTTAAAACACTAGTGCTTAGGAAATCTATTGGAGGCAGAAGCAGTCAAGGGTAGCTTAGGGTTAGGGTTAGGGTTAGGGTTAGGGTTAGCTTTAGGGTACGGCTTAGGGTACGGGTTCGGGTACGGGTTCGGGTACGGCGTAGGGTATGGGTTAGGGTTAGGGTTAGGGTTAGTTTGAGGGTTAGGGCTCGGTTTAGGGTACGGGTTAGGATTAGGGTACGTGTTAGGGTTAGGGTACGCGTTAGGGTTAGGGTAGTTATTAAACCTATCCCACTCTCTAGATACCCCTTAGCACGTCAAGGAATATTATTTGGGTGTCCAGCCATGGAGAAGAGTTTAGACACTAGGAGAAGATAAGGAACACACCCATTATCAAGAAATCACATTAGGATTCTCTTTTTAACCTGTTCCTTAAAACACTAGTGCTTAGGAAATCTATTGGAGGCAGAAGCAGTCAAGGGTAGCTTAGGGTTAGGGTTAGGTTTAGGGTTAGGGTTAGGGTTAGGGTACGGCTTAGGGTACGGTTTCGGGTACGGGTTCGTGTACGGCGTAGGGTATGGGTTAGGGTTAGGGTTAGTTTGGAGGTTAGGGCTCGGTTTAGGGTACGGGTTAGGATTAGGGTACGTGTTAGGGTTAGGGTAGGGGTTCGGGTTAGGGTACGCGTTAGGGTTAGGGTAGTTATTAAACCTATCCCACTCTCTAGATACCCCTTAGCACGTCAAGGAATATTATTTGGGGGTCCAGCCATGGAGAAGAGTTTAGACACTAGGAGAAGATAAGGAACACACCCATTATCAAGAAATCACATTAGGATTCTCTTTTTAACCTGTTCCTTAAAACACTAGTGCTTAGGAAATCTATTGGAGGCAGAAGCAGTCAAGGGTAGCTTAGGGTTAGGGTTAGGGTTAGGGTACGGCTTAGGGTACGGGTTCGGGTACGGGTTCGGTTACGGGTTCGGGTACGGCGTAGGGTATGGGTTAGGTTTAGGGTTAGGGTTAGTTTGAGGGTTAGGGCTCGGTTTAGGTTACGGATTAGGATTAGGGTACGTGTTAGGGTTAGGGTAGGGGTTAGCGTTAGGGTACGCGTTAGGGTTAGGGTAGTTATTAAACCTATCCCACTCTCTTCATACCCCTTAGCACGTCAAGGAATATTATTTGGGGGTCCAGCCATGGAGAAGAGTTTAGACACTTGGAGAAGATAAGGAACACACCCATTATCCTGAAATCACAATAGGATTCTCTTTTTAACCTGTTCCTTAAAACACTAGTGCTTAGGAAATCTATTGGCGGCAGAAGCAGTCAAGGGTAGCTTAGGGTTAGGGTTAGGGTTAGGGTACGGCTTAGGGTACGGGTTCGGGTACGGGTTCGGGTACGGGTTCGGGTACGGCGTAGGGTATGGGTTAGGTTTAGGGTTAGGGTTAGTTTGAGGGTTAGGGCTCGGTTTAGGTTACGGGTTAGGATTAGGGTACGTGTTAGGGTTAGGGTAGGGGTTAGGGTTAGGGTACGCGTTAGGGTTAGGGTAGTTATTAAACCTATCCCACACTCTAGATACCCCTTAGCACGTCAAGGAATATTATTTGGGGGTCCAGCCATGGAGAAGAGTTTAGACACTAGGAGAAGATAAGGAACACACCCATTATCCTGAAATCACATTAGGATTCTCTTTTTAACCTGTTCCTTAATACACTAGTGCTTAGGAAATCTATTGGAGGCAGAAGCAGTCAAGGGTAGCTTAGGGTTAGGTTTAGGGTTAGGGTTATGGTTAGGGTTAGGTACGGCTTAGTGTACGGGTTCGGGTACGGGTTCGGGTATGGCGTAGGGTATGGGTTAGGGTTATGGTTAGGGTTAGTTTGAGGGTTAGGGCTCGGTTTAGGTTACGGGTTAGGATTAGGGTACGTCTTAGGGTTAGGGTAGAGGTTAGGGTTAGGGTACGCGTTAGGGTTAGGGTAGTTATTAAACCTATCCCACTCTCTAGATAACCCTTAGCACGTCAAGGAATATTATTTGGGGGTCCAGCCATGGAGAAGAGTTTAGACACTAGGAGAAGATAAGGAACACACCCATTATCAAGAAATCACATTAGGATTCTCTTTTTAACCTGTTCCTTAAAACACTAGTGCTTAGGAAATCTATTGGAGGCAGAAGCAGTCAAGGGTAGCTTAGGGTTAGGGTTAGGGTTAGGGTTAGGGTTAGCTTTAGGGTACGGCTTAGGGTACGGGTTCGGGTACGGGTTCGGGTACGGCGTAGGGTATGGGTTAGGGTTAGGGTTAGGGTTAGTTTGAGGGTTAGGGCTCGGTTTAGGGTACGGGTTAGGATTAGGGTACGTGTTAGGGTTAGGGTACGCGTTAGGGTTAGGGTAGTTATTAAACCTATCCCACTCTCTAGATACCCCTTAGCACGTCAAGGAATATTATTTGGGTGTCCAGCCATGGAGAAGAGTTTAGACACTAGGAGGAGATAAGGAACACACCCATTATCAAGAAATCACATTAGGATTCTCTTTTTAACCTGTTCCTTAAAACACTAGTGCTTAGGAAATCTATTGGAGGCAGAAGCAGTCAAGGGTAGCTTAGGGTTAGGGTTAGGTTTAGGGTTAGGGTTAGGGTTAGGGTACGGCTTAGGGTACGGTTTCGGGTACGGGTTCGTGTACGCTGTAGGGTATGGGTTAGGGTTAGGGTTAGGGTTAGTTTGAAGGTTAGGGCTCGGTTTAGGGTACGGGTTAGGATTAGGGTTCGTGTTAGGGTTAGGGTAGGGGTTAGGGTTAGGGTACGCGTTAGGGTTAGGGTAGTTATTAAACCTATCCCACTCTCTAGATACCCCATAGCACGTCAAGGAATATTATTTGGGGGTCCAGCCATGGAGAAGAGTTTAGACACTAGGAGAAGATAAGGAACACACCCATTATCAAGAAATCACATTAGGATTCTCTTTTTAACCTGTTCCTTAAAACACTAGTGCTTAGGAAATCTATTGGAGGCAAAAGCAGTCAAGGTTAGATTAAGGTTAGGGTTAGGGTTAGGGCTAGTGTTAGGACACGGCTTAGGTTACGGGTTCGGGTACGGTTTCGTGTACGGCGTACGGTATGGGTTTGGGTTAGGGTTAGGGTTAGTTTGAAGGTTAGGGCTCGGTTTAGGGTACGAGTTAGGATTAGGGTTCGTGTTAGGGATAGGGGAGGGGTTAGGGTTAGGGTACGCGTTAGGGTTAGGGTAGTTATTAAACCTATCCCACTCTCTAGATACCCCTTAGCACGTCAAGGAATATTATTTGGGGGTCCAGCCATGGAGAAGAGTTTAGACACTAGGAGAAGATAAGGAACACACCCATTATCAAGAAATCACATTAGGATTCTCTTTTTAACCTGTTCCTTAAAACACTAGTGCTTAGGAAATCTATTGGAGGCAGAAGCAGTCAAGGGTAGCTTAGGGTTAGGGTTAGGGTTAGGGTACGGCTTAGGGTACGGGTTCGGGTACGGGTTCGGGTACGGGTTCGGGTACGGCGTAGGGTATGGGTTAGGTTTAGGGTTAGGGTTAGTTTGAGGGTTAGGGCTCGGTTTAGGTTACGGGTTAGGATTAGGGTACGTGTTAGGGTTAGGGTAGGTGTTAGGGTTAGGGTACGCGTTAGGGTTAGGGTAGTTATTAAACCTATCCCACACTCTAGATACCCCTTAGCACGTCAAGGAATATTATTTGGGGGTCCAGCCATGGAGAAGAGTTTAGACACTAGGAGAAGATAAGGAACACACCCATTATCAAGAAATCACATTAGGATTCTCTTTTTAACCTGTTCCTTAAAACACTAGTGCTTAGGAAATCTATTGGAGGCAGAAGCAGTCAAGGGTAGCTTAGGGTTAGGGTTAGGGTTAGGGCTAGGGTTAGGACACGGCTTAGGGTACGGGTTCGGGTAAGGGTTCGTGTACGGCGTAGTGTATGGGTTTGGGTTAGGGTTAGGGTTAGTTTGAAGGTTAGGGCTCGGTTTAGGGTACGAGTTAGGATTAGGGTTCGTGTTAGGGATAGGGGAGGGGTTAGGGTTAGGGTACGCGTTAGGGTTAGGGTAGTTATTAAACCTATCCCACTCTCTAGATACCCCTTAGCACGTCAAGGAATATTATTTGGGGGTCCAGCCATGGAGAAGAGTTTAGACACTAGGAGAAGATAAGGAACACACCCATTATCAAGAAATCACATTAGGATTCTCTTTTTAACCTGTTCCTTAAAACACTAGTGCTTAGGAAATCTATTGGAGGCAGAAGCAGTCAAGGGTAGCTTAGGGTTAGGGTTAGGGTTAGGGTACGGCTTAGGGTACGGGTTCGGGTACGGGTTCGGGTACGGGTTCGGGTACGGCGTAGGGTATGGGTTAGGTTTAGGATTAGGGTTAGTTTGAGGGTTAGGGCTCGGTTTAGGTTACGTGTTAGGATTAGGGTACGTGTTAGGGTTAGGGTAGGGGTTAGGGTTAGGGTACGCGTTAGGGTTAGGGTAGTTATTAAACCTATCCCACTCTCTAGATACCCCTTAGCACGTCAAGGAATATTATTTGGGGGTCCAGCCATGGAGAAGAGTTTAGACACTAGGAGAAGATAAGGAACACACCCATTATCAATAAATCACATTAGGATTCTCTTTTTAACCTGTTCGTTAAAACACTAGTGCTTAAGAAATCTATTGGAGGCAGAAGCAGTCAAGGGTAGCTTAGGGTTAGGGTTAGGGTTAGGGTACGGCTTAGGGTACGGGTTCGGGTACGGGTTCGTGTACGGCGTAGCGTATGGGTTAGGGTTAGGGTTAGGGTTAGTTTGAAGGTTAGGGCTCGGTTTAGGGTACGGGTTAGGATTAGGGTTCGTGTTAGGTTTAGGGTAGGGGTTAGGGTTAGGGTACGCGTTAGGGGTAGGGTAGTTATTAAACCTATCCCACTCCCTAGATACCCCTTAGCAGGTCAAGGAATATTATTTGGGGGTCCAGCCATGGAGAAGAGTTTAGACAGTAGGAGAAGATAAGGAACACACCCATTATCCTGAAATCACATTAGGATTCTCTTTTTAACCTGTTCCTTAATACACTAGTGCTTAGGAAATCTATTGGAGGCAGAAGCAGTCAAGGGTAGCTTAGGGTTAGGTTTAGGGTTAGGGTTATGGTTAGGGTTAGGTACGGCTTAGTGTACGGGTTCGGGTACGGGTTCGGGTATGGCGTAGGGTATGGGTTAGGGTTATGGTTAGGGTTAGTTTGAGGGTTAGGGCTCGGTTTAGGTTACGGGTTAGGATTAGGGTACGTCTTAGGGTTAGGGTAGAGGTTAGGGTTAGGGTACGCGTTAGGGTTAGGGTAGTTATTAAACCTATCCCACTCTCTAGATAACCCTTAGCACGTCAAGGAATATTATTTGGGGGTCCAGCCATGGAGAAGAGTTTAGACACTAGGAGAAGATAAGGAACACACCCATTATCAAGAAATCACATTAGGATTCTCTTTTTAACCTGTTCCTTAAAACACTAGTGCTTAGGAAATCTATTGGAGGCAGAAGCAGTCAAGGGTAGCTTAGGGTTAGGGTTAGGGTTAGGGTTAGGGTTAGCTTTAGGGTACGGCTTAGGGTACGGGTTCGGGTACGGGTTCGGGTACGGCGTAGGGTATGGGTTAGGGTTAGGGTTAGGGTTAGTTTGAGGGTTAGGGCTCGGTTTAGGGTACGGGTTAGGATTAGGGTACGTGTTAGGGTTAGGGTACGCGTTAGGGTTAGGGTAGTTATTAAACCTATCCCACTCTCTAGATACCCCTTAGCACGTCAAGGAATATTATTTGGGTGTCCAGCCATGGAGAAGAGTTTAGACACTAGGAGAAGATAAGGAACACACCCATTATCAAGAAATCACATTAGGATTCTCTTTTTAACCTGTTCCTTAAAACACTAGTGCTTAGGAAATCTATTGGAGGCAGAAGCAGTCAAGGGTAGCTTAGGGTTAGGGTTAGGTTTAGGGTTAGGGTTAGGGTTAGGGTACGGCTTAGGGTACGGTTTCGGGTACGGGTTCGTGTACGGCGTAGGGTATGGGTTAGGGTTAGGGTTAGTTTGGAGGTTAGGGCTCGGTTTAGGGTACGGGTTAGGATTAGGGTACGTGTTAGGGTTAGGGTAGGGGTTCGGGTTAGGGTACGCGTTAGGGTTAGGGTAGTTATTAAACCTATCCCACTCTCTAGATACCCCTTAGCACGTCAAGGAATATTATTTGGGGGTCCAGCCATGGAGAAGAGTTTAGACACTAGGAGAAGATAAGGAACACACCCATTATCAAGAAATCACATTAGGATTCTCTTTTTAACCTGTTCCTTAAAACACTAGTGCTTAGGAAATCTATTGGAGGCAGAAGCAGTCAAGGGTAGCTTAGGGTTAGGGTTAGGGTTAGGGTACGGCTTAGGGTACGGGTTCGGGTACGGGTTCGGTTACGGGTTCGGGTACGGCGTAGGGTATGGGTTAGGTTTAGGGTTAGGGTTAGTTTGAGGGTTAGGGCTCGGTTTAGGTTACGGGTTAGGATTAGGGTACGTGTTAGGGTTAGGGTAGGGGTTAGCGTTAGGGTACGCGTTAGGGTTAGGGTAGTTATTAAACCTATCCCACTCTCTACATACCCCTTAGCACGTCAAGGAATATTATTTGGGGGTCCAGCCATGGAGAAGAGTTTAGACACTTGGAGAAGATAAGGAACACACCCATTATCCTGAAATCACATTAGGATTCTCTTTTTAACCTGTTCCTTAAAACACTAGTGCTTAGGAAATCTATTGGAGGCAGAAGCAGTCAAGGGTAGCTTAGGGTTAGGGTTAGGGTTAGGGTACGGCTTAGGGTACGGGTTCGGGTACGGGTTCGGGTACGGGTTCGGGTACGGCGTAGGGTATGGGTTAGGTTTAGGGTTAGGGTTAGTTTGAGGGTTAGGGCTCGGTTTAGGTTACGGGTTAGGATTAGGGTACGTGTTAGGGTTAGGGTAGGGGTTAGCGTTAGGGTACGCGTTAGGGTTAGGGTAGTTATTAAACCTATCCCACTCTCTACATACCCCTTAGCACGTCAAGGAATATTATTTGGGGGTCCAGCCATGGAGAAGAGTTTAGACACTTGGAGAAGATAAGGAACACACCCATTATCCTGAAATCACATTAGGATTCTCTTTTTAACCTGTTCCTTAAAACACTAGTGCTTAGGAAATCTATTGGAGGCAGAAGCAGTCAAGGGTAGCTTAGGGTTAGGGTTAGGGTTAGGGTACGGCTTAGGGTACGGGTTCGGGTACGGGTTCGGGTACGGGTTCGGGTACGGCGTAGGGTATGGGTTAGGTTTAGGGTTAGGGTTAGTTTGAGGGTTAGGGCTCGGTTTAGGTTACGGGTTAGGATTAGGGTACGTGTTAGGGTTAGGGTAGGGGTTAGGGTTAGGGTACGCGTTAGGGTTAGGGTAGTTATTAAACCTATCCCACACTCTAGATACCCCTTAGCACGTCAAGGAATATTATTTGGGGGTCCAGCCATGGAGAAGAGTTTAGACACTAGGAGAAGATAAGGAACACACCCATTATCAAGAAATCACATTAGGATTCTCTTTTTAACCTGTTCCTTAAAACACTAGTGCTTAGGAAATCTATTGGAGGCAGAAGCAGTCAAGGGTAGCTTAGGGTTAGGGTTAGGGTTAGGGTACGGCTTAGGGTACGGGTTCGGGTACGGGTTCGTGTACGCTGTAGGGTATGGGTTAGGGTTAGGGTTAGGGTTAGTTTGAAGGTTAGGGCTCGGTTTAGGGTACGGGTTAGGATTAGGGTTCGTGTTAGGGTTAGGGTAGGGGTTAGGGTTAGGGTACGCGTTAGGGTTAGGGTAGTTATTAAACCTATCCCACTCTCTAGATACCCCATAGCACGTCAAGGAATATTATTTGGGGGTCCAGCCATGGAGAAGAGTTTAGACACTAGGAGAAGATAAGGAACACACCCATTATCAAGAAATCACATTAGGATTCTCTTTTTAACCTGTTCCTTAAAACACTAGTGCTTAGGAAATCTATTGGAGGCAAAAGCAGTCAAGGGTAGATTAAGGTTAGGGTTAGGGTTAGGGCTAGTGTTAGGACACGGCTTAGGTTACGGGTTCGGGTACGGTTTCGTGTACGGCGTACGGTATGGTTTTGGGCTAGGGTTAGGGTTAGTTTGAAGGTTAGGGCTCGGTTTAGGGTACGAGTTAGGATTAGGGTACGTGTTAGGGTTAGGGTACGCGTTAGGGTTAGGGTAGTTATTAAACCTATCCCACTCTCTAGATACCCCTTAGCACGTCAAGGAATATTATTTGGGTGTCCAGCCATGGAGAAGAGTTTAGACACTAGGAGAAGATAAGGAACACACCCATTATCAAGAAATCACATTAGGATTCTCTTTTTAACCTGTTCCTTAAAACACTAGTGCTTAGGAAATCTATTGGAGGCAGAAGCAGTCAAGGGTAGCTTAGGGTTAGGGTTAGGTTTAGGGTTAGGGTTAGGGTTAGGGTACGGCTTAGGGTACGGTTTCGGGTACGGGTTCGTGTACGGCGTAGGGTATGGGTTAGGGTTAGGGTTAGTTTGAAGGTTAGGGCTCGGTTTAGGGTACGGGTTAGGATTAGGGTACGTGTTAGGGTTAGGGTAGGGGTTAGGGTTAGGGTACGCGTTAGGGTTAGGGTAGTTATTAAACCTATCCCACTCTCTAGATACCCCTTAGCACGTCAAGGAATATTATTTGGGGGTCCAGCCATGGAGAAGAGTTTAGACACTAGGAGAAGATAAGGAACACACCCATTATCAAGAAATCACATTAGGATTCTCTTTTTAACCTGTTCCTTAAAACACTAGTGCTTAGGAAATCTATTGGAGGCAGAAGCAGTCAAGGGTAGCTTAGGGTTAGGGTTAGGGTTAGGGTACGGCTTAGGGTACGGTTTCGGGTACGGGTTCGGTTACGGGTTCGGGTACGGCGTAGGGTATGGGTTAGGTTTAGGGTTAGGGTTAGTTTGAGGGTTAGGGCTCGGTTTAGGTTACGGGTTAGGATTAGGGTACGTGTTAGGGTTAGGGTAGGGGTTAGCGTTAGGGTACGCGTTAGGGTTAGGGTAGTTATTAAACCTATCCCACTCTCTACATACCCCTTAGCACGTCAAGGAATATTATTTGGGGGTCCAGCCATGGAGAAGAGTTTAGACACTTGGAGAAGATAAGGAACACACCCATTATCCTGAAATCACATTAGGATTCTCTTTTTAACCTGTTCCTTAAAACACTAGTGCTTAGGAAATCTATTGGAGGCAGAAGCAGTCAAGGGTAGCTTAGGGTTAGGGTTAGGGTTAGGGTATGGCTTAGGGTACGGGTTCGGGTACGGGTTCGGGTACGGGTTCGGGTACGGCGTAGGGTATGGGTTAGGTTTAGGGTTAGGGTTAATTTGAGGGTTAGGGCTCGGTTTAGGTTACGGGTTAGGATTAGGGTACGTGTTAGGGTTAGGGTAGGGGTTAGGGTTAGGGTACGCGTTAGGGTTAGGGTAGTTATTAAACCTATCCCACACTCTAGATACCCCTTAGCACGTCAAGGAATATTATTTGGGGGTCCAGCCATGGAGAAGAGTTTAGACACTAGGAGAAGATAAGGAACACACCCATTATCAAGAAATCACATTAGGATTCTCTTTTTAACCTGTTCCTTAAAACACTAGTGCTTAGGAAATCTATTGGAGGCAGAAGCAGTCAAGGGTAGCTTAGGGTTAGGGTTAGGGTTAGGGTACGGGTTCGGGTACGGGTTCGTGTACGCTGTAGGGTATGGGTTAGGGTTAGGGTTAGGGTTAGTTTGAAGGTTAGGGCTCGGTTTAGGGTACGGGTTAGGATTAGGGTTCGTGTTAGGGTTAGGGTAGGGGTTAGGGTTAGGGTACGCGTTAGGGTTAGGGTAGTTATTAAACCTATCCCACTCTCTAGATACCCCATAGCACGTCAAGGAATATTATTTGGGGGTCCAGCCATGGAGAAGAGTTTAGACACTAGGAGAAGATAAGGAACACACCCATTATCAAGAAATCACATTAGGATTCTCTTTTTAACCTGTTCCTTAAAACACTAGTGCTTAGGAAATCTATTGGAGGCAAAAGCAGTCAAGGGTAGATTAAGGTTAGGGTTAGGGTTAGGGCTAGTGTTAGGACACGGCTTAGGTTACGGGTTCGGGTACGGTTTCGTGTACGGCGTACGGTATGGTTTTGGGCTAGGGTTAGGGTTAGTTTGAAGGTTAGGGCTCGGTTTAGGGTACGAGTTAGGATTAGGGTTCGTGTTAGGGATAGGGGAGGGGTTAGGGTTAGGGTACGCGTTAGGGTTAGGGTAGTTATTAAACCTATCCCACTCTCTAGATACCCCTTAGCACGTCAAGGAATATTATTTGGGGGTCCAGCCATGGAGAAGAGTTTAGACACTAGGAGAAGATAAGGAACACACCCATTATCAAGAAATCACATTAGGATTCTCTTTTTAACCTGTTCCTTAAAACACTAGTGCTTAGGAAATCTATTGGAGGCAGAAGCAGTCAAGGGTAGCTTAGGGTTAGGGTTAGGGTTAGGGTACGGCTTAGGGTACGGGTTCGGGTACGGGTTCGGGTACGGGTTCGGGTACGGCGTAGGGTATGGGTTAGGTTTAGGGTTAGGGTTAGTTTGAGGGTTAGGGCTCGGTTTAGGTTACGGGTTAGGATTAGGGTACGTGTTAGGGTTAGGGTAGGTGTTAGGGTTAGGGTACGCGTTAGGGTTAGGGTAGTTATTAAACCTATCCCACACTCTAGATACCCCTTAGCACGTCAAGGAATATTATTTGGGGGTCCAGCCATGGAGAAGAGTTTAGACACTAGGAGAAGATAAGGAACACACCCATTATCAAGAAATCACATTAGGATTCTCTTTTTAACCTGTTCCTTAAAACACTAGTGCTTAGGAAATCTATTGGAGGCAGAAGCAGTCAAGGGTAGCTTAGGGTTAGGGTTAGGGTTAGGGCTAGGGATAGGACACGGCTTAGGGTACGGGTTGGGTACGGGTTCGTGTACGGCGTAGGGTATGGGTTAGTGTTAGGGTTAGGGTTAGTTTGAAGGTTAGGGCTCGGTTTAGGGTACGAGTTAGGATTAGGATTCGTGTTAGGGATAGGGTAGGTGTTAGGGTTAGGGTACGCGTTAGGGTTAGGGTAGTTATTAAACCTATCCCACTCTCTAGATACTCCTTAGCACGTCAAGGAATATTATTTGGGGGTCCAGCCATGGAGAAGAGTTTAGACACTAGGAGAAGATAAGGAACACACCCATTATCAAGAAATCACATTAGGATTCTCTTTTTAACCTGTTCCTTAATACACTAGTGCTTAGGAAATCTATTGGAGGCAGAAGCAGTCAAGGGTAGCTTAGGGTTAGGGTTACGGTTAGGGTTAGGGTTAGGGTATGGCTTAGGGTACGGGTTCGGGTACGGGTTCGGGTACGGCGTAGGGTATGGGTTAGGTTTAGGGTTAGGGTTAGTTTGAGGGTTAGGGCTCGGTTTAGGGTACGGGTTAGGATTAGGGTACGTCTTAGGGTTAGGGTAGGGGTTAGGGTTAGGGTACGCGTTAGGGTTAGGGTAGTTATTAAACCTATCCCACTCTCTAGATACCCCTTAGCACGTCAAGGAATATTATTTGGAGGTCCAGCCATGGAGAAGAGTTTAGACACTAGGAGAAGATAAGGAACACACCCATTATCAAGAAATCACATTAGGATTCTCTTTTTAACCTGTTCCTTAAAACACTAGTGCTTAGGAAATCTATTGGAGGCAGAAGCAGTCAAGGGTAGCTTAGGATTAGGGTTAGGGTTAGGGTACGGCTTAGGGTACGGGTTCGGGTACGGGTTCGTGTACGGCGTAGCGTATGGGTTAGGGTTAGGGTTAGGGTTAGTTTGAAGGTTAGGGCTCGGTTTAGGGTACGGGTTAGGATTAGGGTTCGTGTTAGGGTTAGGGTAGGGGTTAGGGTTAGGGTACGCGTTAGGGTTAGGGTAGTTATTAAACCTATCCCACTCCCTAGATACCCCTTAGCACGTCAAGGAATATTATTTGGGGGTCCAGCCATGGAGAAGAGTTTAGACAGTAGGAGAAGATAAGGAACACACCCATTATCCTGAAATCACATTAGGATTCTCTTTTTAACCTGTTCCTTAATACACTAGTGCTTAGGAAATCTATTGGAGGCAGAAGCAGTCAAGGGTAGCTAAGGGTTAGGGTTAGGTTTAGGTTTAGGGTTAGGGTTATGGTTAGGGTTAGGTACGGCTTAGTGTACGGGTTCGGGTACGGGTTCTGTTATGGCATAGGGTATGGGTTAGGGTTAGGGTTAGGGTTAGTTTGAGGGTTAGGGCTCGGTTTAGGTTACGGGTTAGGATTAGGGTACGTCTTAGGGTTAGGGTAGAGGTTAGGGTTAGGGTACGCGTTAGGGTTAGGGTAGTTATTAAACCTATCCCACTCTCTAGATACCCCTTAGCACGTCAAGGAATATTATTTGGGTGTCCAGCCATGGAGAAGAGTTTAGACACTAGGAGAAGATAAGGAACACACCCATTATCAAGAAATCACATTAGGATTCTCTTTTTAACCTGTTCCTTAAAACACTAGTGCTTAGGAAATCTATTGGAGGCAGAAGCAGTCAAGGGTAGCTTAGGGTTAGGGTTAGGGTTAGGGTTAGGGTTAGCTTTAGGGTACGGCTTAGGGTACGGGTTCGGGTACGGGTTCGGGTACGGCGTAGGGTATGGGTTAGGGTTAGGGTTAGGGTTAGTTTGAGGGTTAGGGCTCGGTTTAGGGTACGGGTTAGGATTAGGGTACGTGTTAGGGTTAGGGTACGCATTAGGGTTAGGGTAGTTATTAAACCTATCCCACTCTCTAGATACCCCTTAGCACGTCAAGGAATATTATTTGGGTGTCCAGCCATGGAGAAGTGTTTAGACACTAGGAGAAGATAAGGAACACACCCATTATCAAGAAATCACATTAGGATTCTCTTTTTAACCTGTTCCTTAAAACACTAGTGCTTAGGAAATCTATTGGAGGCAGAAGCAGTCAAGGGTAGCTTAGGGTTAGGGTTAGGTTTAGGGTTAGGGTTAGGGTTAGGGTACGGCTTAGGGTACGGTTTCGGGTACGGGTTCGTGTACGGCGTAGGGTATGGGTTAGGTTTAGGTTTAGTTTGAAGGTTAGGGCTCGGTTTAGGGTACGGGTTAGGATTAGGTTACGTGTTAGGGTTAGGGTAGGGGTTAGGGTTAGGGTACGCGTTAGGGTTAGGGTAGTTATTAAACCTATCCCACTCTCTAGATACCCCTTAGCACGTCAAGGAATATTTTTTGGGGGTCCAGCCATGGAGAAGAGTTTAGACACTAGGAGAAGATAAAGAACACACCCATTATCAAGAAATCACATTAGGATTCTCTTTTTAACCTGTTCCTTAAAACACTAGTGCTTAGGAAATCTATTGGAGGCAGAAGCAGTAAAGGGTAGCTTAGGGTTAGGGTTAGGGTTAGGGCTAGGGTTAGGACACGGCTTAGGGTACGGGTTCGGGTACGGGTTCGTGTTCGGCGTAGGGTATGGGTTTGGGTTAGGGTTAGGGTTAGTTTGAAGTTTAGGGCTCGGTTTAGGGTACGGGTTAGGATTAGGGTTCGTGTTAGGGTTAGGGTAGGGGTTAGGGTTAGGGTACGCGTTAGGGTTAGGGTAGTTATTAAACCTATCCCACTCTCTAGATACCCCTTAGCACGTCAAGGAATATTATTTGGGGGTCCAGCCATGGAGAAGAGTTTAGACACTAGGAGAAGATAAGGAACACACCCATTATCAAGAAATCACATTAGGATTCTCTTTTTTACCTGTTCCTTAAAACACTAGTGCTTAGGAAATCTATTGGAGTCAGAAGCAGTCAAGGGTAGCTTAGGGTTAGGGTTAGGGTTAGGGTACGGCTTAGGGTACGGGTTCGGGTACGGGTTCGGGTACGGGTTCGGGTACGGCGTAGGGTATGGGTTAGGTTTAGGGTTAGGGTTAGTTTGAGGGTTAGGGCTCGGTTTAGGTTACGGGTTTGGATTAGGGTACGTGTTAGGGTTAGGGTAGGGGTTAGGGTTAGGGTACGCGTTAGGGTTAGGGTAGTTATTAAACCTATCCCACTCTCTAGATACCCCTTAGCACGTCAAGGAATATTATTTGGGGGTCCAGCCATGGAGAAGAGTTTAGACACTAGGAGAAGATAAGGAACACACCCATTATCAATAAATCACATTAGGATTCTCTTTTTAACCTGTTCCTTAAAACACTAGTGCTTAGGAAATCTATTGGAGGCAGAAGCAGTCAAGGGTAGCTTAGGGTTAGGGTTTGGGTTAGGGTACGGCTTAGGGTTAGGGTACGTGTTAGGGTTAGGGTAGGGGTTAGGGTTAGGGTACGCGTTAGGGTTAGGGTAGTTATTAAACCTATCCCACTCTCTAGATACCCCTTAGCACGTCAAGGAATATTATTTGGGGGTCCAGCCATGGAGAAGAGTTTAGACACTAGGAGAAGATAAGGAACACACCCATTATCAAGAAATCACATTAGGATTCTCTTTTTAACCTGTTCCTTAAAACACTAGTGCTTAGGAAATCTATTGGAGGCAGAAGCAGTCAAGGGTAGCTTAGGGTTAGGGTTTGGGTTAGGGTACGGATTAGGGTACGGGTTCGGGTACGGTTTCGGGTACGGGTTTGGGTATGGCGTACGATATGGGTTAGGGTTAGGGTTAGGGTTAGTTTGAGGGTTAGGGCTCGGTGTAGGGTACGGGTTAGGATTAGGGTACGTGTTAGGGTTAGGGTAGGGGTTAGGGTTAGGGTAAGCGTTAGGGTTAGGGTAGTTATTAAACCTATCCCACTCTCTAGATACCCCTTAGCACGTCAAGGAATATTATTTGGGTGTCCAGCCATGGAGAAGAGTTTAGACACTAGGAGAAGATAAGGAACACACCCATTATCAAGAAATCACATTAGGATTCTCTTTTTAACCTGTTCCTTAAAACACTAGTGCTTAGGAAATCTATTGGAGGCAGAAGCAGTCAAGGGTAGCTTAGGGTTAGGGTTAGGGTTAGGGTTAGGGTTAGGGTACGGGTTAGGGTACGGGTTCGGGTACGGGTTCGTGTATGGCGTAGGGTATGGGTTAGGGTTAGGGTTAGGGTTAGTTTGAAGGTTAGGGCTCGGTTTAGGGTACGGGTTAGGATTAGGGTTCGTGTTAGGGTTAGGGTAGGGGTTAGGGTTAGGGTACGCATTAGGGTTAGGGTAGTTATTAAACCTATCCCACTCCCTAGATACCCCTTAGCAAGTCAAGGAATATTATTTGGGGTTCCAGCCATGGAGAAGAATTTAGACAGTAGGAGAAGATGAGGAACACACCCATTATCAAGAAATCACATTAGGATTCTCTTTTTAACCTGTTCCTTAAAACACTAGTGCTTAGGAAATCTATTGGAGGCAGAAGCAGTCAAGGGTAGCTTAGGGTTAGGGTTAGGGTTAGGGTTAGGGTTAGCTTTAGGGTACGGCTAAGGGTACGGGTTCGGGTACGGGTTCGGGTACGGCGTAGGGTATGGGTTAGGGTTAGGGTTAGGGTTAGTTTGAGGGTTAGGGCTCGGTTTAGGATACGGGTTAGGATTAGGGTACGTGTTAGGGTTAGGGTACGCGTTAGGGTTAGGGTAGTTATTAAACCTATCCCACTCTCTAGATACCCCTTAGCACGTCAAGGAATATTATTTGGGTGTCCAGCCATGGAGAAGAGTTTAGACACTAGGAGAAGATAAGGAACACACCCATTATCAAGAAATCACATTAGGATTCTCTTTTTAACCTGTTCCTTAAAACACTAGTGCTTAGGAAATCTATTGGAGGCAGAAGCAGTCAAGGGTAGCTTAGGGTTAGGGTTACGTTTAGGGTTAGGGTTAGGGTTAGGGTACGGCTTAGGGTACGGTTTCGGGTACGGGTTCGTGTACGGCGTAGGGTATGGGTTAGGGTTAGGGTTAGTTTGATGGTTAGGGCTCGGTTTAGGGTACGGGTTAGGATTAGGGTACGTGTTAGGGTTAGGGTAGGGGTTAGGGTTAGGGTACGCGTTAGGGTTAGGGTAGTTATTAAACCTATCCCACTCTCTAGATACCCCTTAGCACGTCAAGGAATATTATTTGGGGGTCCAGCCATGGAGAAGAGTTTAGACACTAGGAGAAGATAAGGAACACACCCATTATCAAGAAATCACATTAGGATTCTCTTTTTAACCTGTTCCTTAAAACACTAGTGCTTAGGAAATCTATTGGAGGCAGAAGCAGTCAAGGGTAGCTTAGGGTTAGGGTTAGGGTTAGGTTACGGCTTAGGGTACGGGTTCGGGTACGGGTTCGGTTACGGGTTCGGGTACGGCGTAGGGTATGGGTTAGGTTTAGGGTTAGGGTTAGTTTGAGGGTTAGGGCTCGGTTTATGTTACGGGTTAGGATTAGGGTACGTGTTAGGGTTAGGGTAGGGGTTAGGGATAGGGTACGCGTTAGGGTTAGGGTAGTTATTAAACCTATCCCACTCTCTAGATACCCCTTAGCACGTTAAGGAATATTATTTGGGGGTCCAGCCATGGAGAAGACTTTAGACACTAGGAGAAGATAAGGAACACACCCATTATCCTGAAATCACATTAGGATTCTCTTTTTAACCTGTTCCTTAAAACACTAGTGCTTAGGAAATCTATTGGAGGCAGAAGCAGTCAAGGGTAGCTTAGGGTTAGGGTTAGGGTTAGGGTACGGCTTAGGGTACGGGTTCGGGTACGGGTTCGGGTACGGGTTCGGGTACGGCGTAGGGTATGGGTTAGGTTTAGGGTTATGGTTAGTTTGAGGGTTAGGGCTCGGTTTAGGTTACGGGTTAGGATTAGGGTACGTGTTAGGGTTAGGGTAGGGGTTAGGGTTAGGGTACGCGTTAGGGTTAGGGTAGTTATTAAACATATCCCACTCTCTAGATACCCCTTAGCACGTCAAGGAATATTATTTGGGGGTCCAGCAATGGAGAAGAGTTTAGACACTAGGAGAAGATAAGGAACACACCCATTATCAATAAATCACATTAGGATTCTCTTTTTAACCTGTTCCTTAAAACACTAGTGCTTAAGAAATCTATTGGAGGCAGAAGCAGTCAAGGGTAGCTTAGGGTTAGGGTTAGGGTTAGGGTACGGCTTAGGGTACGGGTTCGGGTACGGGTTCGTGTACGGCGTAGCGTATGGGTTAGGGTTAGGGTTAGGGTTAGTTTGAAGGTTAGGGCTCGGTTTAGGGTACGGGTTAGGATTAGGGTTCGTGTTAGGGTTAGGGTAGGGGTTAGGGTTAGGGTACGCGTTAGGGTTAGGGTAGTTATTAAACCTATCCCACTCCCTAGATACCCCTTAGCACGTCAAGGAATATTATTTGGGGGTCCAGCCATGGAGAAGAGTTTAGACAGTAGGAGAAGATAAGGAACACACCCATTATCCTGAAATCACATTAGGATTCTCTTTTTAACCTGTTCCTTAATACACTAGTGCTTAGGAAATCTATTGGAGGCAGAAGCAGTCAAGGGTAGCTTAGGGTTAGGGTTAGGGTTAGGTTTAGGGTTAGGGTTATGGTTAGGGTTAGGTACGGCTTAGTGTACGGGTTCGGGTACGGGTTCGGGTATGGCGTAGGGTATGGGTTAGGGTTAGGTTTAGGGTTAGTTTGAGGGTTAGGGCTCGGTTTAGGTTACGGGTTAGGATTAGGGTACGTGTTAGGGTTAGGGTAGAGGTTAGGGTTAGGGTACGCGTTAGGGTTAGGGTAGTTATTAAACCTATCCCACTCTCTAGATAACCCTTAGCACGTCAAGGAATATTATTTGGGGGTCCAGCCATGGAGAAGAGTTTAGACACTAGGAGAAGATAAGGAACACACCCATTATCAAGAAATCACATTAGGATTCTCTTTTTAACCTGTTCCTTAAAACACTAGTGCTTAGGAAATCTATTGGAGGCAGAAGCAGTCAAGGGTAGCTTAGGGTTAGGGTTAGGGTTAGGGTTAGGGTTAGCTTTAGGGTACGGCTTAGGGTACGGGTTCGGGTACGGGTTAGGGTACGGCGTAGGGTATGGGTTAGGGTTAGGGTTAGGGTTAGTTTGAGGGTTAGGGCTCGGTTTAGGGTACGGGTTAGGATTAGGGTACGTGTTAGGGTTAGGGTACGCGTTAGGGTTAGGGTAGTTATTAAACCTATCCCACTCTCTAGATACCCCTTAGCACGTCAAGGAATATTATTTGGGTGTCCAGCCATGGAGAAGAGTTTAGACACTAGGAGAAGATAAGGAACACACCCATTATCAAGAAATCACATTAGGATTCTCTTTTTAACCTGTTCCTTAAAACACTAGTGCTTAGGAAATCTATTGGAGGCAGAAGCAGTCAAGGGTAGCTTAAGGTTAGGGTTAGGTTTAGGGTTAGGGTTAGGGTTAGGGTACGGCTTAGGGTACGGTTTCGGGTACGGGTTCGTGTACGGCGTAGGGTATGGGTTAGGGTTAGGGTTAGTTTGAAGGTTAGGGCTCGGTTTAGGGTACGGGTTAGGATTAGGGTACGTGTTAGGGTTAGGGTAGGGGTTAGGGTTAGGGTACGCGTTAGGGTTAGGGTAGTTATTAAACCTATCCCACTCTCTAGATACCCCTTAGCACGTCAAGGAATATTATTTGGGGGTCCAGCCATGGAGAAGAGTTTAGACACTAGGAGAAGATAAGGAACACACCCATTATCCTGAAATCACATTAGGATTCTCTTTTTAACCTGTTCCTTAAAACACTATTGCTTAGGAAATCTATTGGAGGCAGAAGCAGTCAAGGGTAGCTTAGGGTTAGGGTTAGGGTTAGGGTACGGCTTAGGGTACGGGTTCGGGTACGGGTTCGGTTACGGGTTCGGGTACGGCGTAGGGTATGGGTTAGGTTTAGGGTTAGGGTTAGTTTGAGGGTTAGGGCTCGGTTTAGGTTACGGGTTAGGATTAGGGTACGTGTTAGGGTTAGGGTAGGGGTTAGGGTTAGGGTACGCGTTAGGGTTAGGGTAGTTATTAAACCTATCCCACACTCTAGATACCCCTTAGCACGTCAAGGAATATTATTTGTGTGTCCAGCCATGGAGAAGAGGTTAGACACTAGGAGAAGATAAGGAACACACCCATTATCAAGAAATCACTTTAGGATTCTCTTTTTAACCTGTTCCTTAAAACACTAGTGCTTAGGAAATCTATTGGAGGCAGAAGCAGTCAAGGGTAGCTTAGGGTTAGGGTTAGGGTTAGGGTACGGCTTAGGGTACGGGTTCGGGTACGGGTTCGGGTACGGGTTCGGGTACGGCGTAGGGTATGGGTTAGGTTTAGGGTTAGGGTTAGTTTGAGGGTTAGGGCTCGGTTTAGGTTACGTGTTAGGATTAGGGTACGTGTTAGGGTTAGGGTAGGGGTTAGGGTTAGGGTACGCGTTAGGGTTAGGGTAGTTATTAAACCTATCCCACTCTCTAGATACCCCTTAGCACGTCAAGGAATATTATTTGGGGGTCCAGCCATGGAGAAGAGTTTAGACACTAGGAGAAGATATGGAACACACCCATTATCAATAAATCACATTAGGATTCTCTTTTTAACCTGTTCCTTAAAACACTAGTGCTTAAGAAATCTATTGGAGGCAGAATCAGTCAAGGGTAGCTTAGGGTTAGGGTTAGGGTTAGGGTACGGCTTAGGGTACGGGTTCGGGTACGGGTTCGTGTACGGCGTAGCGTATGGGTTAGGGTTAGGGTTAGGGTTAGTTTGAAGGTTAGGGCTCGGTTTAGGGTACGGGTTAGGATTAGGGTTCGTGTTAGGGTTAGGGTAGGGGTTAGGGTTAGGGTACGCGTTAGGGTTAGGGTAGTTATTAAACCTATCCCACTCTCTAGATAACCCTTAGCACGTCAAGGAATATTATTTGGGGGTCCAGCCATGGAGAAGAGTTTAGACAGTAGGAGAAGATAAGGAACACACCCATTATCCTGAAATCACATTAGGATTCTCTTTTTAACCTGTTCCTTAATATACTAGTGCTTAGGAAATCTATTGGAGGCAGAAGCAGTCAAGGGTAGCTTAGGGTTAGGGTTAGGGTTAGGTTTAGGGTTAGGGTTATGGTTAGGGTTAGGTACGGCTTAGTGTACGGGTTCGGGTACGGGTTCGGGTATGGCGTAGGGTATGGGTTAGGGTTAGGGTTAGGGTTAGTTTGAGGGTTAGGGCTCGGTTTAGGTTACGGGTTAGGATTAGGGTACGTCTTAGGGTTAGGGTAGAGGTTAGGGTTAGGGTACGCGTTAGGGTTAGGGTAGTTATTAAACCTATCCCACTCTCTAGATAACCCTTAGCACGTCAAGGAATATTATTTGGGGGTCCAGCCATGGAGAAGAGTTTAGACACTAGGAGAAGATAAGGAACACACCCATTATCAAGAAATCACATTAGGATTCTCTTTTTAACCTGTTCCTTAAAACACTAGTGCTTAGGAAATCTATTGGAGGCAGAAGCAGTCAAGGGTAGCTTAGGGTTAGGGTTAGGGTTAGGGTTAGGGTTAGCTTTAGGGTACGGCTTAGAGTACGGGTTCGGGTACGGGTTCGGGTACGGCGTAGGGTATGGGTTAGGGTTAGGGTTAGGGTTAGTTTGAGGGTTAGGGCTCGGTTTAGGGTACGGGTTAGGATTAGGGTACGTGTTAGGGTTAGGGTACGCGTTAGGGTTAGGGTAGTTATTAAACCTATCCCACTCTCTAGATACCCCTTAGCACGTCAAGGAATATTATTTGGGTGTCCAGCCATGGAGAAGAGTTTAGACACTAGGAGAAGATAAGGAACACACCCATTATCAAGAAATCACATTAGGATTCTCTTTTTAACCTGTTCCTTAAAACACTAGTGCTTAGGAAATCTATTGAAGGCAGAAGCAGTCAAGGGTAGCTTAGGGTTAGGGTTAGGTTTAGGGTTAGGGTTAGGGTTAGGGTACGGCTTAGGGTATGGTTTCGGGTACGGGTTCGTGTACGGCGTAGGGTATGGGTTAGGGTTAGGGTTAGTTTGAAGGTTAGGGCTCGGTTTAGGGTACGGGTTAGGATTAGGGTACGTGTTAGAGTTAGGGTAGGGGTTAGGGTTAGGGTATGCGTTAGGGTTAGGGTAGTTATTAAACCTATCCCACTCTCTAGATACCCCTTAGCACGTCAAGGAATATTATTTGGGGGTCCAGCCATGGAGAAGAGTTTAGACACTAGGAGAAGATAAGGAACACACCCATTATCAATAAATCACATTAGGATTCTCTTTTTAACCTGTTCCTTAAAACACTAGTGCTTAAGAAATCTATTGGAGGCAGAAGCAGTCAAGGGTAGCTTAGGGTTAGGGTTAGGTTTAGGGTACGGCTTAGGGTACGGGTTCGGGTACGGGTTCGTGTACGGCGTAGCGTATGGGTTAGGGTTAGGGTTAGGGTTACTTTGAAGGTTAGGGCTCGGTTTAGGGTACGGGTTAGGATTAGGGTTCGTGTTAGGGTTAGGGTAGGGGTTAGGGTTAGGGTACGCGTTAGGGTTAGGGTAGTTATTAAACCTATCCCACTCCCTAGATACCCCTTAGCACGTCAAGGAATATTATTTGGGGGTCCAGCCATGGAGAAGAGTTTAGACAGTAGGAGAAGATAAGGAACACACCCATTATCCTGAAATCACATT